>NC_143044.1:42170000-42410000 GCF_057628025.1 Oncorhynchus mykiss
AACTCCATCACTCCTCTGATAGTGTCTGAACTCCATCAACCCTCTGATATGGACCGACCTCCATCAACCCTATCTGATATCGAATATACTCCCAAAATCCTATCTGTTATGGACAAAACTTCATAAACCCTCTCTGAAATGTATTGAACTCCATCAATCTTCTCTGATATGGACTAAACTCCCTAAAACCTCACTAATATGGACTAAACTCTATCAAGCCTCTCAGATATGGATTTCAATCCATCAACCATCTGATATGGTTGACATGAACTCCATCACTCCTCTTGTAGTGACTGAACTCCGTCAAGCTTCTCTGAATTGGACTAAACTTATTCACAGCTCTCTTAAATGGACAAAACTCCATCACTCCTCTGATATTGACAAAACACCTTCAATCCTCTCTTTGATGGACTAAACTCTATCAAACCTCTCTGATATAGACTAAACTCCATCAACCCTCTCTGATTAGGACTAAACTCCCCAAATCCTCTCTGATATGGACTAAATATCATCAAGCCTCTCTGATGTGGACTAAACTCTATCACTCATCTGATAGTGTCTGAACTCCGTCAAACCTCTCTGATATGGACTATCCTCCATCAACCCTCTATGATTTTGACAATACTCCCAAGACCCTCTCTGTTATGGATAAAACTCCATCAACCCTTCCTGAAATGTATTGAACTCCATCAAACCTCTCTGTTATGGACTAAACTCCCCAGAATCCTCTCTGAAATGGACTAAACTCCAGCAATCTTTTCTGATCTGGACTATTCTCCATCAAACCTCATGAATATGGAGGTCCTCTATCTTCTTGTTGACAAGAAACAGACAAGCGTGTAGCGATTAACACCATTGTTGAATGTTTTATCTATGTTTATATCTTTATTTTTCTATTTTCTATCCTTGCTTTTTGGTGGTTGGATGTTCTGTGTGTGTGTTTGTGTGTGTGTTGGTGTGTGTGTGTGTGTGTGTGTGTGTGTGTGTGTGTGTGTGTAGATAGGGAGGAGCAGAGTGCTATCAGTGAGAGTTATTTGAGCGTGATGCCTCCACCACAGCTATCTGGAGGACATCTTTGTAATCTATGAAGGAGAGAGGAGAACGACCTGGGAAGACAATTTTACTATGATATATCCAAGGAGAGAGAGAGAGTGTTTGTCTGTCTGTCTGTCTGTCGGGGATGCCATGTGGGAAGCAACCACAACAAAGAATGCACTGACCAAATAAATATATCCTCAACAATGGTTTCATGGAAACAAGGTGGGGAAATAAGGTTGATTACAAGTTCCAGACATTCCCATTGATTGTCCTTATTGATCTTAGAGATTTCAGATTGCAGGTTTTGCAGCGCAAGCTAAGCAGCAGCTCTTCGTCATTAGTTTATTCTTCATCAGCCAATGACCATGTGGTGTTGGAGTGCTCTGTGTGTGTGTAGTGTGTGCGTGCACGTGCGTGCGTAGGTGCGTGTGTGAGGCTAATGAAATTAAAATATCTTCCATTTCCAAGGGCTATTTAGCAGATAAAGCTGCAGATAAGCTATTTTCATTGACACATGCATCAAGTCAGATTGCAGGGACTAAATGTTCTCCCACTCATCCTCTCGATATTTCATTTGATCAGGGTTGTCTTCGTCATGAGGAAAAACACTGTTAATGTGTACGTTTGACAGACAGACATGGTGTGATCTGAATGTCCTGTATATGAAACAAAGTATTGCAATGTTCTAACTCAGTTTTCTCTCTTTGTCTTTCCGGTGCTGTCTCCCTGTTCCCTTCATGTGAATCTGTTAACAGGTAAAGTTATCAAAGCCTCTTTTTTCAACCTTCATTTATTTAGAGTTTTTAGCAGCCTCATATATCATGGAAGAAGAGAAGAGAAGAGCAGAGTATGAATTATATGAGTATTAATGAAGTCCTATTTAACCACTACAGCTGGGGGCTTAATGGGCAACTCATGAACATAACCGTCAATTACAAAAGCTTTTCACCCTTAGCCATTACCTCTCTCGCTCTGTCTCTCTTGGTATGATGGAGTGGGTTTCACACACACACACTCTTGAGCACACGAATGCACATATGCACACACGCACACACACACGCACACACACATACGAGTTCTTGACCTCTATGAACAGAGACGTATGACTGCAGTAGAAGCAGTCAAAACCGCTATTAGAATTTGTCAGTGTAATTTGAATAAGCCCTTCAGCCCTTCTCTCTATATGGTGAAGTGAATCAAACTGTCTGATATTTGTATTTTTGCCCACTCAGCATTTGTGAACTGTCGGAAATACATTGTCAATATCCCCTTAATAAAGTAGGTGAGTGGCATGCGTGATGGACTGTGTTATGTAAGCCAAGCAATCTTAGGACACATCTTGTACAAGTCCCCCAAGAAGTTAATGTGCGGATGACTGGCCGTCTATGTGGAAGTGTCTGTATCTCAGCTGTCAGGTGGCTCGTCTGTGTGGAAAATGTCTGTCTGTCTTTCTGTCCTGATCTAAGGTGACTTGTTGTGTTTGTCTAGCGGAGGTTCTTGTGACTTTGTATCTGTGTGTGTGTTTCCTGTAAACTGTTGAGCTGCCAGTGAATAGTGGTCCTGTAAATGTGAAACAAACCAGCTGCTGGGACTGAGAGACAGAGGATGTGTCCCAAATGGAACCATATTCCCTATATAGTGTACTACTTTTGAACATGGCCCATAGGCCTCTTGTCGAAAGTAGTGAAATATATTGGGAGAATGAGGGATAACGAAGTCATAGTTCAAAACAGGTACACTGCTTGTCTCGGTCCTGGTTAATTTTACAAATCCTCTATTCAACGGTTTATTCTACTGTTGATCTAGAAGAAAAAGAAACGCACACCTATTTAGGCGAGGTGCTGGCTAGCGGAGTAGAAAACTTGAAAATAAAAGAGAGCCGCACACTCTATTCTACTGTTGAAACAATTGTCGACTAACAATGATGGAGTGAGAGACGGCGGGAGAGAGAGAGAGAGAGAGAGAGAGAGATGGAGAGAGAGAGAGAGAGAGAGATGCATGCATCAGGACAGGCATAACTTTGGTCTGGTCGATCCCTGCCTGACCCAGTGTTCTAGCTCCTTGCCATCCAGGACCTCTATATCAGGCGTTAGCATAGGAAGGCCCAAAAAATAACCCCACCCACTTTGCCAAAGCACAGCCCCCACACCACTAGAGGTATATCTTCATCCACCAACTTACCATCCTGAGACAAGGCAGAGTATAGCCCACATAGATCTCTGTCACAGCACAACCCAATGGGGTGGGGCGCCAACCCAGACAGGAAGACCACGTCAGTGACTCAACCCACTCAAGTGAAGCACCCTTCCTAGGGACGGCATGGAAGAGCGCCAGTAAGCCAGTGACTCAGCCCCTGTAATAGGGTTACCTGAACGCCCATCTGCAGCCCGCTAATCGTTAGCTGTCTTATCAAAAGCAATCTGAATAAGTCTATCGGACAATTTTACTTGGGTCACTATAATTAAATCTATTTTGCCAATTGGATTCATCCCCTCTACCACCTGGCACCCCACTAATCTACCGACGGAAACACATGAGGTGGCTAAAAACAGACCTTCATCCTATGCTAGCTTGCTACCGATGGGCCGGCTAGCTGTCTGAATTGCTGTGACCCCAACCAACCTCACTACTCACTGGACCCTTATGATCACTCGACTAAGCATGCCTCTCCTTAATGTCAATTTGCCTTGTCCATTGCTGTTCTGGTTAGTGTTTATTGGCTTATTTCACTGTAGAGCTCAATATACCTTTACCCAACCTTTCAGTTCCACCACCCACACATGCGATGACATCACCTGGTTTCCATGATGTTTCTAGAGACAATATCTCTCTCATCATCACTCAATACCTAGGTTTACCTCCGCTGTATTCACATCCTACCATACTTTGTCTGTACATTATACCTTGAAGCTATTTTATCGTCCACAGAAACTTCCTTTTACTCTCTGTTCCAGATGTTCCTACTCATCATCTGTTCCTCTGGTGATGTAGAGGTTAATCCAGGCCCTGCAGTGCCTAGCTCCACTCCTATTCCCCAGGCTCTCTCTTTTGATGACTTCTGTAACCGTAATAGCCTTGGTTTCATGCATGTTAACATTAGAAGCCTCCTCCCTAAGTTTGTTTTATTCACTGCTTTAGCACACTCTGCCAACCCGGATGTTCTAGCCGTGTCTAAATCCTGGCTTAGGAAGACCACTAAAAATTCTGAAATTTTCATCCCTAACTACAACATTTTCAGACAAGATAGAACTGCCAAAGGGGGCGGTGTTGCTGTCCTACTATCCAGGTCTGTACCCAAACAATTTGAACTTCTACTTTTAAAAATCCACCTCTCTAAAACAAAGTCTTTCACTGTTGTCGCCTGCTATAGACCACCCTCTACCTCCAGCTGTGCTCTGGTCACCATTTGTGAACGGATTGCCCCCCATCTATCTTCAGAGCTCATGCTACTAGGCGACCTAAACTGGAACATGTTTAACACCCCAGCCATCCTACAATCTAAGCTTGATGCCCTCAGTCTCACACAAATTGTCAATGATCCTACCAGGTACCACCCCAAAGCCGTTAACAGGGGCACCCTCATAGATATCATCCTAACCAACTTGCCCTCTAAATACACCTCTGCTGTTTTCAACCAAGATCTCAGCGATCACTGCCTCATTGCCTGCATCCGTAATGGGTCAGCGGTCAAATGACCTCCACTCATCACTGTCAAACGCTCCATGAATCACTTCAGCGAGCAGGCCTTTCTAATCGACCTGGCCCGGGTATCCTGGAAGGATATTGATCTCATCCAGTCAATAGAGGATGCCTGGTTATTTTTTTTATGCCTTCCTTACCATCTTAAATAAGCAAACCCATTCAAGAAATGTAGAGCCAGGAACAGATATAGCCCTTGGTTCTCTCCAGACATGACTGCCCTTAACCAACAAAAAAACATCCTATGGCGTTCTGCATTAGCATCGAACAGCCACTGTAATATGCAACTTTGCAGGGAAGCTAGAAACCAATATACACAGGCAGTTAGAAAAGCCAAGGCTAGCTTTTTCAAGCAGAAATTTGCTTCCTGCAACACAAACTCAAAAAAGTTCTGGGACACTGTAAAGTCCATGGAGAATAAGAGCACCTCCTCCCAACTGCCCACTGCACTGAAGATAGGAAACACTGTCACCACCGATAAATACACTATAATTGAGAATTTCAAGATGCATTTTTCTACGGCTGGCCATGCTTTCCACCTGGCTACCCCTACCCTGGTCAACAGCCCTGCACCCCGCACTGCAAATCGCCCAAGCGTTCCCCATTTCTCCTTCTCCCAAATACAGTCAGCTGATGTTCTGAAAGAGCTGCAAAATCTGGACCCCTACAAATCAGCCGGGCTAGACTATCTGGACCCTTTCGTTCTAATATGATCTGCCAATTTTGTTGCCACCCCTATTACAAACCTGTTCAACCTCTCTTTCGTGTCGTCTGAGATTCCCAAAGATTGGAAAGCAGCTGCGGTCATCCCCCTCTTCAAAAGGGGTGACACTCTTGGGGCAAACTGCTAGAGACCTATATCTATCCTACTCTGCTTTTCTATGGTCTTCGAAAGCCAAGTCAACAAACAGAATACCGACCATTTTGAATCCCACCATACCTTCTCCACTATGCAATCTGGTTACAGAGCGGGTGCACCTCAGCCACGCTCAAGGTCCTAAACTATATCTTAACCGCCATCGATAAGAAACAATACTGTGCAGCCGTATTCATTGACCTGGCCAAGGCTTTCTACTCTGTCAATCACCACATCCTCATCGGCAGACTCGACAGCCTTGGTCTCTCAAATGATTGCCTTGCCTGGTTCACCAACTACTTCTACAGTTCAGTATGTCAAATCGGAGGGTCTGTTGTTCGGTCCTCTGGCAGGTTGGCTTCCTATTTCGCAACAAGCATCCTTCACTCATGCTGCCAAACATACTCTTATAAAACTGACCATCCTACCAATCCTTGACTTCCTACTCAAAAAAATGGATGCAGTCTATCACAGTGCCATCCATTTTGTCACCAATGCCCCATATACTACACACCACTGCGACCTGTACGCTCTCGTTGGCTGGCCCTCGCTTCATACTCGTTGCCAAACCCACTGGCTCCAGATCATCTACAAGACCCTGCTAGGTAAAGTCCCCCCTTATCTTAGCTCGCTGGTCACCATAGTAGCACCCAGCTGTAGCACGCCCTCCAGAAGGTATATCTCTCTGGTCACCCCCAAAATCAATTCTTCCTTTGCCCGCCTCTCCTTCCAGTTCTCTGCTGCCAATGATTGGAACGAACTACACAAATCTCTGAAACTGGAAACACTTATCTCCCTCACTAGCTTTAAGCACCAGCTGTCAGAGCAGCTCACAGATTACTGCACCTGTACATAGCCCATCTATAATTTAGCCCAAACAACTACTTTTTTCCCTACTGTATTTACTTATTTTGCTCCTTTGCACCCCATTATTTATATCTCTACTTGGCACATTCTTCCACTGCAAATCAACCATTCCAGTGTTTTAATTGATATATTGTATTTACTTCACCACCATGGCCTTTTTTTGCCTTTCCCTCCCTTGTCTCACCTTACTTGCTCTGGTTGTATATAGACTTATTTTTATACTGTATTATTGACTGTTAAGTTTGTTTTACTCCATGTGTAACTCTGTGTTGTTGTATGTGTCTAACTGCTTTGCTTTATCTTGGCCAGGTCGCAATTGTAAATGAGAACTTGTTTTAAACTTGCCTACCTGGTAAAATAAAGGTGAAATAAAAAATGTACGGCAGGACCAAATCGGAAAGACAGGTAGGAGCAAGCCCATGTAATGCTTTGTACGTTAGCAGTAAAACCTTGAAATCAGACCTTGCCTTAACAGGAAGCCAGTGTAGGGAGGCTAGCACTCAAGTAATACGATCACATTTTTTGGTTCTAGTCTGGATTCTAGCAGCCATATTTAGCACGAACTGAAGTTTATTTAGTGCTTTATCTTGGAAGCCGGAAAGTAGAGCATTGCAGTAGTCTAACCTAGAAGTAACAAAAGCATGGATACATTTTTCTGCATCATTTTTGGACAGAAAGTTCCTGATTTTTGCAATGTAAGGTAGATGGAAAAGAGCTGTCCTTGAAACAGGCTTGATATGTTCATGAAAAGAGAGATCAGGGTCCAGAGTAACACCGAGGTCCTTCACAGCTTTATTTGAGACGACTGTACAGCCATCAAGATTAATTGTCAGATTTAACAGAAGATCTCTTTGTATCTTGGGACCTAGAACAAGCATCTCTGTTTTCTCAGAGTTTAAAAGTAGTAAGTTTGCAGCCATCCACTTCCTTATGTCTGAAACACAGGCTTCTAGCGAGGTAAATGTTGGGCCTTCACCATGTTTCATTGAAATGTACAGCTGTGTGTCATCCATATAGCAGTGAAAGTTAACATTATGTTTTCGAATGACATCCCCAAGAGGTAAAATATATAGTGAAAACAATAGTGTTCCTAAAATGGAACCTTGAGGATCACCAAAATGTACAGTTGATTTGTCAGAGGACAAACCATTCACAGAGACAAACTGATATCTTTCCGACAGATACGATCTAATCCAGGCCAGCACTTGTCTGTGTAGACCAATTTGGGTTTCCAATCTCTCCAAAATAATGTGGTGATCAATGGTATCAAAAGCAGCACTAAGGTCTAGGAGCACGAGGACAGATGCAGAGCCTCGGTCTGATGCCATTAAAAGGTAATTTACCACATTCACAAGTGCAGTCTCAGTGCTATGATAGGGTCTAAAACCAGACTGAAGCATTTCATATACATTGTTTGTCTTCAGGAAGGCAGTGAATTGCTACGCAACGGCTTTTTCTAAACATTTTGAGAGGAATAGAAGATTAGAAGATTCGATATAGGCCGATAGTTTTTTATATTTTCTGGGTCAAGGTTTGGCTTTTTCAAGAGAGGCTTTATTACTGCCACTTTTAGTGAGTTTGGTACACCTCCGGTGGATAGAGAGCCATTTATTATGTGCAACATCGGAGGCCCAAGCACATGAAGCAGCTCTTGTAGTAGTATTTAATAGTAGTTGGAATAGGGTCCAGTATGCAGCTTGAAGGATTAGGGGCCATGATTATTTTCAACATTGTGTCAAGAGATATAGTACTGAAACCCTTGAGCGTCAGGACAACTGAGGACAGGACAACTGAGCTTTGGAGGAATATGCAGATTTAAAGAGGAGTCCGTAATGTGCTTTCTAATGATCATGATCTTTTCCTCAAAGAAGTTCATGAATTTATAACTGCTGAAGTTAAACCATCCTCTCTTGGGGAATGCTGTTTTTTGTTAGCTTTGCGACAGTATCAAAAATACATTTCGGATTGTTCTTATTTTCCTCAATTACGTTGGAGAAATAGGATGATCGAGCAGCAGTGATGGCTTTTCGATACTGCACGGTACTGTCTTTCCAAGCTAGTCTGAAGACTTCCAGTTTTGTGTTAAGCCATTTCCATTCCAATTTTCTGGAAGCTTGTTTCAGAGCTTGGGTATTTTCTGTATACCAGATCTAGTTTCTTATGACAAATGTTTTTAGGTTTTAGGGGTGCAACTGCATCTAGGGTATTGCACAAGGTTAAATTAAGTTCCTCAGTTAGGTGGTTAAATGATTTTTGTCCTCTGACGTCCTTGGGTAGGCAGAGGGAGTCTGGAAGGGCATCAAGGAATCTTTGGGTTGTCTGGGAATTTATAGCACAACTTTTGATGCCCCTTGGTTGGGGTCTGAGCAGATTATTTGTTGCAATTGCAAACGTAATAAAATGGTGGTCCGATAGTCCAGGATTATGAGGAAAAACATTAAGATCCACAACATTTATTCCATGGGACAAAACTAGGTCCAGAGTATGACTGTGGCAGTGAGTAGGTTCAGAGACATGTTGGACAAAACCCACTGAGACGATGATGGCTCCTAAAGCCTTTTGGAGTGGGTCTGTGGACTTTTTCATGTGAATATTAAAGTCACCAAAAATGTGAATATTATCTGCTATGACTACAAGGTCCGATAGGAATTCAGGGAAGTCAGTGAGGAACGCTGTATATGGCCCAGGAGGCCTGTAAACAGTACCTATAAAAAGTGATTGAGTAGGCTGCAAAGATTTCTTGACTAGAAGCTCAAAAGACGAAAACGTCGGGGGGGGGGGAATGCTGTTTTTTGTTAGCTTTGCGACAGTATCAAAAATAAATTTCGGATTGTTCTTATTTTCCTCAATTACGTTGGAGAAATAGGATGATCGAGCAGCAGTGATGGCTTTTCGATACTGCACGGTACTGTCTTTCCAAGCTAGTCTGAAGACTTCCAGTTTCGTGTTAAGCCATTTCCATTCCAATTTTCTGGAAGCTTGTTTCAGAGCTTGGGTATTTTCTGTATACCAGATCTAGTTTCTTATGACAAATGTTTTTAGGTTTTAGGGGTGCAACTGCATCTAGGGTATTGCACAAGGTTAAATTAAGTTCCTCAGTTAGGTGGTTAAATGATTTTTGTCCTCTGACGTCCTTGGGTAGGCAGAGGGAGTCTGGAAGGGCATCAAGGAATCTTTGGGTTGTCTGGGAATTTATAGCACAACTTTTGATGCCCCTTGGTTGGGGTCTGAGCAGATTATTTGTTGCAATTGCAAACGTAATAAAATGGTGGTCCGATAGTCCAGGATTATGAGGAAAAACATTAAGATCCACAACATTTATTCCATGGGACAAAACTAGGTCCAGAGTATGACTGTGGCAGTGAGTAGGTTCAGAGACATGTTGGACAAAACCCACTGAGACGATGATGGCTCCTAAAGCCTTTTGGAGTGGGTCTGTGGACTTTTTCATGTGAATATTAAAGTCACCAAAAATGTGAATATTATCTGCTATGACTACAAGGTCCGATAGGAATTCAGGGAAGTCAGTGAGGAACGCTGTATATGGCCCAGGAGGCCTGTAAACAGTACCTATAAAAAGTGATTGAGTAGGCTGCAAAGATTTCTTGACTAGAAGCTCAAAAGACGAAAACGTCGGGGGGGGGGGGGGGGGGGTAAATTGAAATTTGCTATCGTAAATGTTAACAACACCTACGCCTTTGCACGGGGGATATGGTCACTAGTGTAACCAGGAGGTGAGGCCTCATTTAACACAGTAAATTCATCAGGGTGAGCCATGTTTCAGTCAGGCCAATCACATCAAGATTATGTTCAGGGATTAGTTAATTGACTATAACTGCCTTGGAAGTGAGGGATCTAACATTAAGTAGCCCTATTTTGAGATGTGAGGTATCACAATCTCTTTCAATAATGGCAGGAATGGAGGAGGTCTTTATTCCAGTGAGACTGCTAAGGCGAACACCGCCATGTTTAGTTTTGCCCAACCTAGGTCGAGGCACAGACCTCAATGGGGATAGCTGAGCTGACTACAATGACTGTGCTAGTTGCAGACTCCACTAAGCTGGCAGGTTGGCTAACAGCCTGCTGCCTGGCCTGCACCCAATTTCTTTGTGGAGCTAGGGGAGTTAGATCCCTGTCTATGTTCGTAGATAAGATGAGAGCACCTCTCCAGCTAGGATGGAGTTTGTCACTCCTCAACAGGCCAGGCTTGGTCCTGTTTGTGGATGCGTGCCAGAAAGAGGGCCAATTATCTACAAATTCTATCTTTTGGGAGGGGCAGAAAACAGTTTTCAACTAGCGATTGAGTTGTGAGACTCATCACTCCCCCTAACTGGGAGGGGGCCAGAGACAATTACTCGATGCCGACACGTCTTTCTAGCTGATTTACACGCTGAAACTATGTTGCGCTTGGTAACCTCTGACTGTTTCATCCTAACATCGTTGGTGCCGACATGGATAACAATATCTCTATGCTCTCTACACTCGCCAGTTTTAGCTTTAGCCAGCACCATCTTCAGATTAGCCTTAACGTCAGTAGCCCTGCCCCCTGGTTAACAGTGTATGATCGTTGGAAGATTCATTTTAAGTCTAATACTGCGGGTAATGGAGTCGCCAATGACTAGGGTTTTCAATTTGTCAGAGCTAATGGTGGGAAACTTTGGCGTATCAGACCCCGTAACGGGAGGAGTAGAAACCAAAGATGGCTCGGCCTCTGACTCCGACTCGCTGCTTAATGGAGAGAACCGGTTGACAGATTCTGTCGGCTGAATCAGCGACACCAGTTGAGCATTCCTACAGCAGTTCGCTCCAGAAGCCATGAGAAAGAAGTCCGGCTGCGGGGACTGTGCGAGGGGATTTTTCTACTATCTGTACTTACTGGTGGCACAGACGCTGTTTCATTCTTTCCTACACTGAAATTACCCTTGCCTAACGATTGCGTCTGAAGCACAACTATCCTATCCGTTTACTGCTTCTCTTTAACTCTTTGTTACTTTCATTTCTTATTCTTATTCATTTTTTTAACAGCATTGTTGGTTAAGGGCATGTAAGTAAGCATTTCAGTGTATTGTATTCGGCGCATGCAACTAATACAATTTGATTTGAGATAGACGAGAAAGTAAAGAGAGAGAGAGAGACCAACAGTGTGTGAATTACAACAGATTTGTGTGAGGAATACATCATGGCTTCCTTTCATCCCCCTCATCCCTTTATCAGCTTGGCCTGGGTCACCACTGGAGAGGAGGAGGTGGAGAGGGGGAGATACCCCAATAATATCAAAATCCAGAAAAGAGCTGTTAAATTCTACAACCACCTAAAAGGAAGTGATTCCCAAACCTTCCATAACAAAGAGCAAGCTGGTCCTGGGGCTCTGTTCACAAACACAAACAGACCCCACCAGGACTGCAACACAATTAGACCCAACCAAATCTTGAGAAAACAAAAAGAGGATTACTTGACACATTGGAAATAATTAACAAAAAAACTAAGCAAACTAGAATACTATTTGGCTCTTAACAGAGAGTCAGAATACCTGACCACTGTGACTGACCCAACTTTAGGAAAGCTTTGCCTATGTACAGGGTCAGTGCACATAGCCCTGCTATTGAGAAAGGCTGCCGTAGGCAGACTTGGCTCTCAGGAGGAAACAGGCTATATGACACATTTCCATCAGATTATCGACCCACAAAGAATTAGAAAACAAACCCAATCTAAATACACTCCCATATATATCGGGTGAAATACCAGTGTACCAACACAGCAGCAATATTTGTGACCTGTTACCACAAGAAAAGGGTGACCAGTGAAGAACAAACACCATTGTAAATACAAATCATATTTATGCTTATTTATCTTCCCTTTTGTCCTTTAACTATTTGCACATTATTACAACACTGTATACAGATATAATATGACATTTGAAATGTCTATATTCTTTTGGATCTTTTGTGAGTGGATTGTTTAATATTAATTTTGGTTGTTTATTTCACCTTTGTTTATTATCTACTTCACTTACTTTGGTAAGGTTAACATAAGTTTATCATGCCAATAAAGCCCTTAATTTGAAAATTGAGAGAGACTAAAATAATGGTTTTCAAGAGAAGATCCAGATCTCAGGGAATTAGACCAAAGTTCTCAATTGGTCCAAAATATATAGAGTACTGCATACACTACATTTACTTAGGTTTAAAAATAAGCTCAACTGGACACCTTAAAGAAGCAGTGAATGAACTGAGAGAGAAAGCAAACAGGGCATTCCCACGCCAGTGGCAGCGTAGCCTAGTGGGGCGGCATCGTAGCCTAGTGGTTAGAGCGTTGGATCAAGTCCCTGAGCTATCATTCTGCCCCACTGTTCCTAGGCCATCATTGAAATAATTTGTTCTTAACTGACTTGTCTAGTTAAATAAAGGTAAAATACAATTTAAAAAAAAGCAAATTGAAATACCTATTCAAATTTGGCTAAAACTAATTTAATATGTCGTTGCACCAATTGCACTTTTTGGCAGTGAGGTGTGGGGTCCACTTGCAAAACAAGATTTCATCAAATGGGACAAACACTATATGCACAACTATATATGCTGATTGTCTGACATGGTATATCAGACCGTATACCACGGGTATGACAAAACATTGACATTTATTTTGTATTTTTTCATGTATTTTATGTATTTTTTAAATTATTATAATAATTTTTTTAATTATCATAATAAAAAATAAAACAATTAAACATACAATATACTTGCAGTGAAGCCGCTCAACAACTACATCACATTGGTCATCTAATAGTCTTCCATCCAGAGTGACACACAGAAGAAACCAAAGTCAACAACCTGCACAAGGGCACATCGACAGATCTTCCACAAGGTCAAAAACGGGAACCTGAACCAGATATCCATCAAAACATGTATTTTTTCTGCTCTAATTACGTAGGTAACCATTTTATAAAAGCAATAAGGCACCTTGTGGTATATGGCCAATATACCACGGCTAAGGCCTGTATCCAGGCACTCTGCGTTGACTCATGCTTAAGAACAGCCCTTAGCCGTGGTATATTGGCCATATACCACACCCCCTTGGGTCTTATTGCTTAAGTAACGTCATGATGAAGAAGCAGGGAAGCTGTAAAACAGAATAACTCTTCTACGTTTTCTTTGTGTCACACTACACGGCACATCTCAAAAATGAATGGCCTATTAGACCAAACCGGACAGGAAATATGGTTCTCTTTCCTCTCCATTTATCATCATCTCCTATTCTCCACTGACCGTTCCCTCCCTCTTTCTCCCTCTCTCTTCATCCCTCCGTCTCTTCCTCCATTCTCTTCATCTCCGCCTGTTCTCCCATGGCCTTTCCCTCCTGTTCTCCATCCCTCATTCCCTCCCGCTATCCCTCCAGTGTGGTGGTTGGGGACAGGGATGACACAAGACTTGGCCAGAGAAAGTGATTACACAGTGCCGGGGCCTGCAGGGGGGAGATAGCTTAGCACGCACCGTCACAGCTGTTAGATCCCAGCAGGCAATGCAACTGGGCTTGGGACAGAGAGAAGAGAGGGACAGATGAGAGGAGGAATAGATGAGAGGAGGGGAGAGAAAGGGAGAGAGACAGAGGGAGAGATAGGGGGTAGAGAGAGAGAGATATGGGGTAGAGAGAGAGAGAGCGAGAGAGAAAGAGAGAGACAGGGAAACAGTGGGTGGAGGGATGGGGAAGGGAGGGATGAAGGGAGGGGAGGGTGTGAGAGAGAGTGGGAAACAGTGGATGGAACCAATGCCCCACTGCACTGCTTAAAATACTGCAGTTTACTGTATCAATCTGGAGAAGTCGGGCACAGGGAGGCAGTAGAGTAGAATAATAAAATACTGATACACTTCATGCTGCATTCTTGGGAAAGCCATGGCAAAAGTAGAACTGCTCAAAAAAAAACATCAGGTCTGTCCACAGTGTTCTATTCATTGAACAGGGTTCTGTGTATAGATTTACAAGGTTATCTACTGCACAGTGTAAGTCAAGTTACTCAACAACTGCTCCCAAACATGAGAGTGCCACAGTTCCGCTGGGTGAATCTCCTCCTCCAAAAGGTGTCATGGTCTGACATCCCTCACCCAAACCCAAGACACACCTCCAGGAGGTGAACCTAGGACTAGACACCAGGTCCCAGTCCCAGTTTCCGTCTCCCAGATTGGGAGTGAGGTCCTTGGCCCTCTGCACACTGTTGTGATAGAGGTAATCTGGCTTCAGATGTATAAAATATGAGAGACTGGCAGGCGGCGTCCCTCCTTGGTGAGAGGCGATAAAAGGAGAAAGGCCTCATAGGCTGGCCTGTAGCCAGCTGTCACTGAAACAAGGTGGTTGCCACCCGTGATTGTGGCTGGTTCCTGGCTCGTCTGTCACCCTATCCCTGGGCTGGTATGTGTGGAGAATGTGATAGTTGTAGTCAGGGCACACTAGGCATCCGTGGTAGCCATGGGTTCACAAGGCTGAGGGGAGGAGGTGATGGCAGAAGGCTTGGAACAATTCTGACTGCTGGGACAAGTGATTCCGGGAGAGAGGGGAATAGGGAGAGAGGGAAAGAGAGGGGAAAGAGGGAGACGGGAAACAGGGAGAGAGAGAATGGGTCACAGGGGTCGAAGGCACTTCATCGCAGTGCTTGAGGCATAACTACTGACACGGGTTTGATCCCAGGCTTTGTCATAGCCGGCCGTGACGGCCAGTGTGCCAAGTAGCATTGCGGCTTGGCAGGGTCATGTTTCAGAGGACATATGTGTCACGGCCGTCTTCCTGGAACAAAAAAGTGGACGAAAGCTTAGCGTGGTGAGCGTACATTATCCTTTATTTTGGAATGACGCCAACAATACAAAACGACCGTGA
Organism: Oncorhynchus mykiss; assembly: GCF_057628025.1. Taxonomy (NCBI): domain Eukaryota; kingdom Metazoa; phylum Chordata; class Actinopteri; order Salmoniformes; family Salmonidae; genus Oncorhynchus; species Oncorhynchus mykiss. Next base: position 42,185,323 of record NC_143044.1, read on the forward strand.
AGCTTACGAGGGCTAAGTGCCACAAACAAAATTATCTTCCCACAAACACAGGTGGGAAAAAGGGCAGCCTAAGTATGGTTCTCAATCAGAGACAATGATAGACAGCTGGCCCTGATTGAGAACCCTACCCGGCCAAAACATAGAACTACACAACATAGAACATAGAATACACACCCCAACTCACACCCTAACCGAACCAAAATAGAGACATAAAAAGGATCTCTGGGCCTCCCGGGTGGCGCAGTGGTCTAGGGCACTGCATGCCACCAGAGACTCTGGGTTCGCGCCCAGGCTCTGTCGCAGCCGGGCCCGACCAGGAGGTCCGTGGGGGGGACGCACAGTTGCCTAGCATCCTCCGGGTTAGGGTTAGGGAGGGTTTGGCCGGTAGGGATATCCTTGTCTCATCGCGCACCAGCGACTCCTGTGGCGGGCCGGGCGCAGTGCACGCTAACCAGGTCGCCAGGTGCACAGTGTTTCCTCCGACACATTGGTGCGGCTGGCTTCCGGGTTGGATGCGCTCTCTGTTATTAAGAAGCAGTGCGGCTTGGTTGGGTTGGGACGCATGGCTTTCGACCTTCGTCTCTCCCGAGCCCGTAGATGTAGCGATGATTGGGGAGAAAATATAAAATTTAAAATAAAATAAAAATAAAAGGATCTCTAATGTCAGGGCGTGACAGCATGGCTCTCAGGCTTCAACTCTCCCGAGTCCAAAGTGGAGTTGCAGTGATGGGACAAGAGTGTAACTACAAATTGCATATTATAACATTGGGGAGAAAAGGGGTCAAAATAAATTATATAATAATAATACTACTTGAATCAGTTACATAAATCCATTGTCCTTTATGGTTGTGAGGTCTTGGATCCACTCACCGAACAATAATTCACAAAATGGGACAAAAAATGAATTGAGACTGCATAAGTCTGCAAAAACATCCTCTGTGTATCACGTAAAACACCAAATAATGCATGCAAAGCAGAATTAGGCCTACACCCGCAAATTATCAAACACAAACAGACCCCACAGAGCCCCAGGACAGCAACACCAACACAATTAGACCAAACCAACTCACGAGAAAACTAAAAGATGATTACCAAAAAACAAATCAAACTCGAATGCTATTTGGCACTAAACAGAGAGTACACTGTGACAGAATACCTGACCACTGTGACTAAATACCTGACCACTGTGACTGACCCTAAATTGAGAAAAGTTTTGACAATGTAAAGACTCAGTGAGCATGGCGTAGCTATTGACGTAGGCAGATCTGGCTCTCAAGTGAAGACAGGCTATGTGCACACTGCCCACAAAATGAGGTCGAAACTGAGCTGCACTTTCTAACCTCCTGCCAAATGTAAGAACAGTGCTCATTGTGGCTAGCACTCTAAGAGTAGGGCTCATAGGGATTTCTGTGGATTTTCCTCAACCCTACACAGCTTTTGTTTGTTGTGGGAGAGTATGTTTTCTGACTCAGAGCTTGAAGTGTAGACAGTCTCTTGGCAGTGCAGCCAAGCATGGTGCCAGCTTGGAGAGCGTCCCCTTCAAGCCATTACCATATGGATTCACAGCCAGCGTCAATGGGTGGGTTGGCACCGGGCACTACCAACTCCCTGCCTGTAAAAACATGCTCATCACACAAGCACACAGACACACTTTCTTGCACGAACACACAGACACACACACGCGCACGGGCACACAGACATTCACACACTATGCCCATGAGAATGACATTCCTGGCGGTGTGATGCCATCTGATCACCTTGCACAGCTATGAAAGTCATTCTGAGGTAGAATGTAATGATGGTACTCTGTTGCTATGCCAAGGCCATACCGAGGTCATCCCGAGGCCATCCGCGGGTAGTGGATGGAGGCAGAGATTCCATCCTGATACTAGACGCCAGCCTAGCCCTGCCATGCTGTCTGTCTATTATAGTGGCATGGTCACTAGTGACCAATATGACCCAGTTCCTCTCTGTTGATCCTAGACAACATACACTGCAATGCTGCTGCCTGCGTATCTCTGTTCCTCACTGGGATTTCTCTAGACTGACTCCAGTGTGTCCAGGCTGGCCTGACAGATGTGAGATCATTCATGATGAGAGAACGTTCCCATTACGGTGACTCAATATGAGAGTGTCTGAGACTGGGAATGAGAATACTGAGAGACATGGCAGAAGAGTGGGTAGATGAGTAAGTACAGGTTTGTCTGTGTGCATATGTGGAGTATGCAGGTGGCTATGTGACTTGATGGATGCTTCACAATCTATCTATTTATCTATCCAACCCTGTTTGCCCCATCATGGCCAGCAGGTTAGTGTTTTTCTTAATTCATCTTGTTGTGGAGGCATCTTTACAGAGTGGTCAATAGCTGGCACAGCCACAAAGTCATACAATCTTATTTGAAACCTAACTTTAACCTTAACCCTAACCTTCACCACACCGCTTAACCAGACAAAAAAGCTCAATTTGTTTTCTTGAATTTGCACAATATAGCCAATTTTGACTTTGCAGCTGGCATATCTAACGGGAAATCACTCAGTTCTGCCTCCAGGACAGGACTCATGACAATAAATGTCAGCCTGCTCGTGGTCACCCAAGTGCTGATTTCTCTTCTCTCCTGGCCGTACACATAGACAGAGAACTCAGCCCGCTGCTTGACAGGGACAGGTGGGCCATTGTGTGGAAGAATAGGAGCGTTGATTTAAGAAAAGGACAGAATTTGTGATTACGTTTGGCTGGTCATTACCCCTGTCATTGTCTGAGCAGCACTGGGAAAAATAAACCAATTCACCATGTCCTATGATGTCTGGAGGGAAAACCCAAATGGCACCTCTTTTCTTTCTTATGTTTAATGGCAGATGGTTCTATTACCTATTAAAACCCCTGGTGGCTGACAGCGTCAGTCTATTTTGAAGGAAATTACTCACATCAACGGTGAAGTCCGCAACCTGCTAAGGTGGCATTTAGATTGAATAGGATGTTTAATGAGCAGGCCTGCAAAGGACAAAGGGGAAGTAGCAACACGCTCTGGCTGTGATTAGTAAGTCTTGTATACAGTAAGACAAAAGAGAGAGAAAATGAGCGAGAGGAAGAGAGGATGGGAGAGATTCTTTCAATATTGATTGGCCCATAGCTGGTATATTTACCTCTTAGGGCTAGATTCAATCCGTAGTGAGGAAGATCTGCATAACAGCGTGATTGAAATGTAAAGGTAATTTCCGACTGAGCTGATGTATGTAAACTTTACCGGGAACGCAGTCTCTGCGAAAGTGGGAACATTGCCTTTACATTTCAATCATGTTATAGTGTGTATATTCCTGACTGCGGGTTGAACCTAGTCTAAAAAAAGATAAAGCGATGTGAAGTATTGTGGGAAATCGAGAAGCCATTGACACGATACGTTTGTGTAGAGTCACCTTTCGGTCATGACTGTCCTGTGAGGATCACAATGGGTTAAATCAGCTTGGCAATGGTTGACAATAACCAGACCTTTTCACACCCGCAAAGGGGGGAGGAGGGAACTGTGGGGGTTTTGACACCTCCACACCGGTCATACATTTAAGCAGGAGAGAACTTTCTCTCTCTACCCTTTAGTATCAACCAAAGGAATGCCTTTGTCTAGAGAGACTTTTGCCCGCCCAAAACTCTTAACGTCTGAAACGTGAATAATGGAACAATATTTCTTATGTAACAATGTGGGAAATTGTCAGTGGGGAGATATATTATTTTTCATTTTGTGATGTTATTAAAAACTGTATGGACCAAATACTGTAACTTAGGAAAGAAACCCCGTTTATCTGTCAAGTTGACATCCAATATGTTGTGAATCCAATATGAAAAATGATGATAAGTATTATTGTTAAGATAGGAATGTGATTTTAGGCGGGACATCTCCCAAAATCCTTTATACATTAAGGAGCCATGCTCCGAGTGAGGTCAGAGAGCTTGTCATTATGAATGAACGCCCCTTTTAACCAAGAGTGCATTAAAAGCATTGCCGACTAAAAAAAAAGAGGAAGCGTGGAGCGGTAGCTTCATGTTGGAAATGGATGAAACTTTGTACCTCCACACATGGTGAAGAAATGAACTCACCTTCCTTAGGACCAGAGAGATGATTAGCATGAGGTTGTCAGTAACAAGAACATTTTCCAGGACATAGACATAAAGTGGGGCAAAAAAGTATTTAGTCAGCCACCAATTGTGCAAGTTCTCCCACTTAAAAAGATGAGAGAGGCCTGTAATTTTAATCATAGGTACACTTCAACAATGACAGACAAAATGAGAAAAAAAATCTAGAAAATCACTTTGTACGATTTTTTATGAATTTATTTGGAAATTATGGTGGAAAATAAGTATTTGGTCAATAACAAAAGTTTCTCAATACTTTGTTATATACCATTTGTTGGCAATGACAGACAGAGGTCAAACGTTTTCTGTAAGTCTTCACAAGGTTTTCACACACTGTTGCTGGTATTTTGGCCCATTCCTCCATGCAGATCTCCTCTGGAGCAGTGATGTTTTGGGGCTGTTGCTGGGCAACACGGACTTTCAACTCCCTCCATATATTTTCTATGGGGTTGAGATCTGAAATGCTTCTTACGGAGTCACTCCTTCGTTGCCCGGGCGGTGTGTTTGGGATCATTGTCATGCTGAAAGACCCAGCCGCGTTTCATCTTCAATGCCCTTGCTGATGGAAGGAGGTTTTCACTCAAAATCTCACTATACATGGCCCCATTCATTCTTTCCTTTACACGGATCAGTCGTCCTGGTCCCTTTGCAGAAAAACAGCCACAAAGCATGATGTTTCCACCCCCATGATTCACAGTAGGTATGGTGTTCTTTGGATGCAACTCAGCATTCTTTGTCCTCCAAACACGACGAGTTGAGTTTTTACCAAAAAGTTCTATTTTGGTTTCATCTGACCATATGACATTCTCCCAATCTTCTTCTGGATCATCCAAATGCTCTCTAGCAAACCTCAGACTGGCCTGGTCATGTACTGGCTTAAGCAGGGGGACATGCCTGGCACTGCAGGATTTGAGTCCCTGGCGGCGTAGTGTGTTACTGATGGTAGGCTTTGTTACTTTGGTCCCAGCTCTCTGCAGGTCATTCACTAGGTCCCCCCGTGTGGTTCTGGGATTTTTGCTCACCGTGCTGGTGATAATTTTGACCCCATGGGGTGAGATCTTGCGTGGAGCCCCAGATTGAGGGAGATTATCAGTGGTCTTGTATGTCTTCCATTTCCTAATAATTGCTCCCACAGTTGATTTCTTCAAACCAAGCTGCTTACCTATTGCGGATTCAGTCTTCCCAGCCTGGTGCAAGTCTACAATTTTGTTTCTGGTGTCCTTTGACAGCTCTTTGGTCTTGGCCAGAGTGGAGTTTGGAGTGTGACTGTTTGAGGTTGTGGACAGGTGTCTTTTATACTGATAACAAGTTCAAACAGGTGCCATTAATACAGGTAACGAGTGGAGGACAGAGGAGCCTCTTAAAGAAGAAGTTACAGGTCTGTGAGAGCCAGAAATCTTGTTTGTTTGTAGGTGACCAAATACTTATTTTCCACCATAATTTGCAAATAAATTCATTAAAAATCCTACAATGTGATTTTCTGGATTTTTTTTCATTTTGACTGTCATAGTTGAAGTGTACCTATGATGAAAATTACAGGCCTCTCTCATCTTTTTAAGTGGGAGAACTTGCACAATTGGTTGCTGACTAAATACTTTTTTGCCCCACTGTATCTGATATTGGCAGAAAGCTTAAATTCTGGTTAATCTAACTGCACTGTCTAATTTACAGTAGCTATTACAGTCAAATAATGCCATGCTATTTTTTGAGGAGAAAGCACAGTTATGAACTTGAAAATGTATAAATAAACCAAATTGGCATATTTGGGCAGTCTTGATACAACATTTTGAACAGAAATGCAATGGTTCACTGGATCAGCCTAAAACATTGCACATACACTGCCTCCATCTAGTGGCCAACATTTTGCCTGGGCTGGAATAATGCATTGGCATTTTTATTGTACAGTGCCTTGCGAAAGTATTCGGCCCCCTTGAACTTTGTGACCTTTTGCCACATTTCAGGCTTCTAACATAAAGATACAAAACTGTATTTTTTTGTGAAGAATCAACAACAAGTGGGACACAATCATGAAGTGGAACGACATTTATTGGATATTTCAAACTTTTTTAACAAATCAAAAACTGAAAAATTGGGCGTGCAAAATTATTCAGCCCCCTTAAGTTAATACTTTGTAGCGCCACCTTTTGCTGCGATTACAGCTGTAAGTCGCTTGGGGTATGTCTCTATCAGTTTTGCACATCGAGAGACTGACATTTTTTCCCATTCCTCCTTGCAAAACACCTCGAGCTCAGTGAGGTTGGATGGGGAGCATTTGTGAACAGCAGTTTTCAGTTCTTTCCACAGATTCTCGATTGGATTCAGGTCTGAACTTTGACTTGGCCATTCTAAAACCTGGATATGTTTATTTTTGAACCATTCCATTGTAGATTTTGCTTTATGTTTTGGATCATTGTCTTGTTGGAAGACAAATCTCCGTCCCAGTCTCAGGTCTTTTGCAGACTCCATCAGGTTTTCTTCCAGAATGGTCCTGTATTTGGCTCCATCCATCTTCCCATCAATTTTAACCATCTTCCCTGTCCCTGCTGAAGAAAAGCATTCCCAAACCATGATGCTGCCACCACCATGTTTGACAGTGGGGATGGTGTGTTCAGGGTGTTGCTTTTACGCCAAACATAACGTTTGCATTGTTGCCAAAAAGTTCAATTTTGGTTTCATCTGACCAGAGCACCTTCTTCCACATGTTTGGTGTGTCTCCCAGGTGGCTTGTGGCAAACTTTAAACAACACTTTTTATGAATATCTTTAAGAAATGGCTTTCTTCTTGCCACTCTTCCATAAAGGCCAGATTTGTGCAATATACGACTGATTGTTGTCCTATGGACAGAGTCTCCCACCTCAGCTGTAGATCTCTGCAGTTCATCCAGAGTGATAATGGGCCTCTTGGCTGCATCTCTGATCAGTCTTCTCCTTGTATGATTTGAAAGTTTAGAGGGACGGCCAGGTATTGGTAGATTTGCAGTGGTCTGATACTCCTTCCATTTCAATATTATCGCTTGCACAGTGCTCCTTGGGATGTTTAAAGCTTGGGAAATCTTTTTGTATCCAAATCCGGCTTTAAACTTCTTCACAACAGTATCTCGGACCTGCCTGGTGTGTTCCTTGTTCTTCATGATGCTCTCTGCGCTTTTAACGGACCTCTGAGACTATCACAGTGCAGGTGCATTTATACGGAGACTTGATTACACACAGGTGGATTGTATTTATCATCATTAGTCATTTAGGTCAACATTGGATCATTCAGAGATCCTCACTGAACTTCTGGAGAGAGTTTGCTGCACTGAAAGTAAAGGGGCTGAATAATTTTGCACGCCCAATTTTTCAGTATTTGATTTGTTAAAAAAGTTTGAAATATCCAATAAATGTCGTTCCACTTCATGATTGTGTCCCACTTGTTGTTGATTCTTCACAAAAAATACAGTTGTATATCTTTATGTTTGAAGCCTGAAATGTGGCAAAAGGTCGCAAAGTTCAAGGGGGCCGAATACTTTCGCAAGGCACTGTATTTCAAAGATGATGGTACAAAAAAATAATGTTTTTTTCTTTGGATTATCTTTTACGAGATTGAATGCGTTATATTCTCCTACATTAATTTCCTTTCAAATGGTATGAAGAATATGCATATCCTTGCTTCAGGAACAACAGTGAGAAGATGATCAGAGAAGTGCTTCAGAACTCTACTTAACCTCTCTAGGGTATGTGGGACGCTAGCGTCCCACCTGGCCAACATGCAGTGAGATTGCAGAGTGCCAAATTCAAATACAGAAATACTAATTTTTAAAATTCTGAAAATATACAACTATTTTACATTGGTTTAAAGATTAACTTCTTGTGAATCCAACAACGGTGTCAGATTTCAAAAATGCTTTACGGCGAAAGCATACTTTACAATTATTTGAGAACATAGCCCAGCAGACAAATCCTTACAAACAGTAACCAGCCAAGTAGAAGAGTTACACAAGTCAGAAATAGAGATAAAATTAATAATTTACCTTTGATGATCTTCAGATGTTTGCACTCATAAGACATTCATTTATTCAATAAATTTTCCTTTTGTTCGATAAAGTCTCTCTTTATATCTGAAAACCTCCGTTTTGTTTGCGTGTTTTCTTCAGTATTCCACAGGCTCAAACGCAGTCACAACAAGCAGACAAAAATCCGAAATTGTATCCGTAAAGTTCATAGAAACATGTCAAACAATGTTTATATTCTATAATATTTCAACCGGACAATAACGTCGTCAATATAAAAGGTAAACAAGAAAGGCACTCTCTCGGTCGCGCACATGAAAAAGCTCGGTGACACGGCAGGGTACACTCATTCAGACTGCTCTTACTCCCTCAGTTTTCAGAATACAAGCCTGAAACAATTTATAAAGACTGTTGACATCTACTGGAAGGGATATAAACTGCAATTTGAGTCCTAAGTCAATGGGTACTGTAATGGCATTGAATAGAAAACTACAACAACAACAAGAAATCCTACTTGACTTGGCAGGTTTTTGTCTGCCAAATCAGTTCTGTTATACTCACAGACATTATTTTAGTGTTTTCTATCCAAATTTCCTCATTATATGCATATCCTATCTTCTGGGCCTGAGTAGAAGGCAGTTCAATTTGGGCATGCTTTTCATCCAAAATTCCAAATGCTGCTCCCTACCCTAGAGAAGTTAATTAAAGTGTAGAAACAGAGAGATCAATAGTTGTTCTGGATACATTTACTACATGTGACCAACCAGCCCCCCAAAAATATTGCCGATCTGCATTTTTTTTTTAACATTTGATAAAAGTAGAGACTCAGAGCTAGAACATTTTACATCATATACAACAGTTGAGTAACAATGGGAAAGTAATTCTTCTTTGAAAGTTGATAAACTTGTAACCTGTAACTTGTAGCTCTTCTTTGTCTACACCCATTCAGCATCGTTCACACCCTCTTAAGCCTTACCCCATCCATCTCTTTAACGATTCACATGTGAGGCCATGTACTAAACAGAGTGAGTTTGGTAATGTACTAAACGACCAAAGATGAAGACTAAAGGCTGGTTTAAACTATGTCTATCACCAAGTCTGTAAACAGTTGTCACAGTGACATCATGAACATTCTATTGTTGTCCGACATCAAACGTTTTTTTTAACATTAAGTTAGCTGGCTAGCCTGTTCAAATAATGATATAGCTGACAACATCTTAACTTTAGCTAATTTGCATTCATTATTACAGGAAAATAAACTCATAACAATCATTATTTACAAGTTAATGGCAAGCTAATTACAGAACATAGCTTACGGTTGTGAGTGTGACGAAATAAAAGCAGGGCATTCTACCGGAGAATTTTAGAACTTGGACATCATCTCGTTGCCCTAACGTTATATCTTAATTTTACTTCGGTGCAGGTCATGTTGTTCTTTGCATTACCGCTTCCGGTAAACACACACTATATCAAATAAAATCAAAGCTTTTTATCACATGCACAAGTTACAGAAGGAGTAAATCGTACAGTGAAATAGTTGCTTGCATACATTAGGCTATAACTAGCAATGCAAATTGAATTATGAGATACTAAACATATTACTACACAGATCATACACGTAGCGTTAGCTAGCGAGCCAGCCAGCTAACTTTAAATAGCTAGCCAACAGTAGGCTTTGACTTGCAATGAAAACAACATACTGACAAAATTTTAAACCTATGATATCTGAAAATGTTGCTAGCAGGACTCGCTTACCTGTGTACTTGGATGAAGGCTTATCCCTCTCTGTCACGGATGCCATGGTTACCCTTAGTTTGAAGATGTAAACCGGAGAAAGGTGTTTTATACAACAGCCTTCTGTGTTCTCTTTTCAACTCCCTAGGCATATTTGCAATCAAATGGCAGAATTTTTTCCATCTCCTTAGCTATCACACTCTGCTTCCACCGGGCATTCCACTGATTTCAAAACTTGGTCAACTTCTTACGTGACAACAACACTGTTGATCACTGTTTCAGAAGACTCTACAATGTCTGGTTCAATGAAAATATTTTTACCTAAATCAGGGATTTTTTTAATCATCTGATTCATTTTCAGAGTCAGAGAGAGTCAGCATGGCACGATCGTCCTCCCGAAAGTGGAGAGCATTAGCAACACTTTTGCAGTTCTTTGTGATATCTTTAATCAAAAACAGTGTAAGAAAGAAAAGATGAACTACACACCAGCACAAACACACACACACACCCATGGCAGGCTTCTCCAGCTCGCCTGGGCTCCAGCACTACCATCCCCTGAGGGAGCACTGCTTTCCTCTCCCTAGTCAGCAGAAATCTAAACAAAACCTCCACATGATTTCCATTCTGTGCACTCTCACGGTCATGAATCTGTGGGCTGGCACAGGGAACTGGGGCCACACTGACCGACAGACAATGCAATCACTAAACCCCTTGGTCATTTGTTGTAATTGAATGGGGTGGTCAATGAGCTGAGCCGTAGCTTTATTGGTGGGATTGGGGATTGAGTGGGATGTGAGGTTATTGACTCGAAGAGATACATTTAGTATAGTGGAGTTTTTACACACACAAGAAAGCATGAACGCATGCGCATGCATACGCACACACCTTGCCAGTGGACTAAGAGGACGTCCAAATCTGACACCTGCTCACAGCCAATGCTTTTCAGACATCCTCCACAATGGAGGCCAGAGGGGAAGTTATGGGTTAGAATTAATGTATCTAAGGTAAGGGGAATATAAATGGCTGGCTATATCTGTTTCACACTAAAGCTGGGCCAACTATAGCCTCGATGAGAGAGCGAGAGAGAGAGAGAGAATACATCCCATTCTCTCTCTTCATCTCCTCAGGTGTCCTGGTTGCTGTGGCACTAAATGCATTAGAAGGATGGGCCTCTGGTGGACAGAGTGAAAAATGGGGATATGTGCTTTCCAAGCAACCTGCAGAGCTCCACTTCAAAAGTGCCTGCGCATCAGTAGCTATCATATTGTCTCTGGACACACACCCATACCCACACACACACAGGAGTCACCCACTCGCACACAGACTGTGGACATTGCCAGCAACACTTTTGCTTCGTCAGTAAACAGTTGACCGTCCTTGTCAGTAAATTCTTTATGTTGCTGATTGGCAATAGACTCTGGGATGATGGCGCGGGGCTGGCAGGGGGGCTGGTAGCGGGGCTGGAAAGGGGAGCTGGCAAATGGGCTGGTAGAGGGGCTGGTAGTGCACTATAAAGGGAATAGGGTGCCATTTGATGCTACGATAGTGAATGTGTTCCTAAACTAGCTGAGTCTACCCACTCACTCTCTGAGAGTATAGCACAGGAATCGTTTCCAAGTGGGCTGCACATGACAAAACAGGAAATGTATTAAGACATTGAAACTGAGTCTTTGAGAAATGTATCTTTGTGCACACATAAGTTCATGACACAATCTCCTCCGTTATTTTGTTTTCCTTTATCATTCCCTCTATCTGTCTCTCTCGTATCTCTCTCTCAATTTTTTCAATTCAATTCAATTTGCTTTATTGGCATGACTTAACAATGTACATATTGCCAAAGCTTATTTTAGATATTTACAATATAAAAATGAGAATCAAAATTGTCAACGGGACAACAGTTACAACAATAACCAAGGGTGAAAATAACCATACATTCAACATAACAATAAATACATTACAGTACATGTGCAGGTTGATTGGTCTGTCAGACACTGTCCCTCAACTTATGGCAGGCAGCAATGTAGTGCGCTGCCAGCCCACAGCTCTCTGCGTCCTCCCCCAACAGGACGGGTAGCCTACTCTCATCAGAGAGGTCTTTGAAACCTTGAATAAGAGTTTCAAATTTGGGGAAATGACACTCTCTAATTGTTTTATATTTTTTTACATTTTGTCAGGAAATGCAGCTCCGTCTCAGGTTCTGCTTTTGTGCAGTGGTTGCACAGCCTTTCCTCTACACGGAGCCAGTTTTTCCTGTGTCTACCCTTCTCAATGGCAAGGCTGTGCTCACTGAGCCTGTACTTTGTCAAGGTTTTTCTAAGGTTTTGATCAGTAACCATGGTAAAATATTTAGCCACAGTGTACTGTCGATTTAGGGCCAGATAGCACTGCATTTTGCTTTGTGTTTGTGCTTGTGTTTCCCAATAAGCAATATAGTAGGATTTGGATACAAAAAGATTTCCCAAGCTTTAAACATCCCAAGGAGCACTGTGCAAGCGATAATATTGAAATGGAAGGAGTATCAGACCACTGCAAATCTACCAAGACCTGGCCGTCCCTCTAAACTTTCAGCTCATACAAGGAGAAGACTGATCAGAGATGAAGCCAAGAGGCCCATGATCACTCTGGATGAACTGCAGAGATCTACAGCTGAGGTGGGAGACTCTGTCCATAGGACAACAATCAGTCGTATATTGCACAAATCTGGCCTTTATGGAAGAGTGGCAAGAAGAAAGCCATTTCTTAAAGATATCCATAAAAAGTGTTGTTTAAAGTTTGCCACAAGCCACCTGGGAGACACACCAAACATCTGGTCAGATGAAACCAAAATTGAACTTTTTGGCAACAATGCAAAACGTTATGTTTGGCGTAAAAGCAACACAGCTGAACACACCATCCCCACTGTCAAACATGGTGGTGGCAGCATCATGGTTTGGGCCTGCTTTTCTTCAGCAGGGACAGGGAAGATGGTTAAAATTGATGGGAAGATGGATGGAGCCAAATACAGGACCATGCTGGAAGAAAACCTGATGGAGTCTGCAAAAGACCTGAGACTGGGACGGAGATTTGTCTTCCAACAAGACAATGATCCAAAACATAAAGCAAAATCTACAATGGAATGGTTCAAAAATAAACATATCCAGGTGTTAGAATGGCCAAGTCAAAGTCCAGACCTGAATCCAATCGAGAATCTGTGGAAAGAACTGAAAACTGCTGTTCACAAATGCTCTCCATCCAACCTCACTGAGCTCGAGCTGTTTTGCAAGGAGGAATGGGAAAAAATTTCATTCTCTCGATGTGCAAAACTGATAGAGACATACCCCAAGCGACTTACAGCTGTAATCGCAGCAAAAGGTGGCGCTACAAAGTATTAACTTAAGGGGGCTGAATAATTTTGCACACCCAATTTTTCAGTTTTTGATTTGTTAAAAAAGTTTGAAATATCCAATAAATGTCGTTCCACTTCATGATTGTGTCCCACTTGTTGTTAATTCTTCACAAAAAAATACAGTTTTATTCCTTTATGTTTGAAGCCTGAAATGTGGCAAAAGGTCGCAAAGTTCAAGGGGGCCGAATACTTTCGCAAGGCACTGTAAAGCGAAGCAGTGCGATAGAAACACAACACAGAGTTACAAATGGAATAAACAATAAAATAAAGAAAGTCTATATACAGTATGTGCAAATGGTATGAGGAGGTAAGACGATAAATAGGCCAAAGTAGCGGAATAATTACAATTTAGCAGATTAACACTGGAGTGATAGATGAGCAGATGATGATGAGTAGATGGTGTGTAAGCAGTGATACTGGTGTGCAAAAGAGCAGCAAAGTAAATAAAAACAATATGGGGAGGAGGTAGGTACATTGGGTGGGCTATTTACAGATGGACTATGTACAGCTGCAGCGATCGGTTAGCTGCTCAGATAGCTGATGTTTAAAGTTAGTGAGGGAAATGTGAGTCTCCAGCTTCAGCGATTTTTGAAATTCGTTCCAGTCACTGGCAGCAGAGAACTGGAAGGAAAGGCGGCCAAAGGAGGTGTTGGCTTTGGGGATGACCAGTGAGATTTACCTGCAGGAGTGTGTGCTATGGGTGGGTGTTGTTATCGTGACCAGTGAGCTGAGATAAGTGTATGAGGTAAAACTCTGCCTTATAGATGACCTGGAGCCAGTCGGTCTGGCGACGAATATGTAGCGAGGGCCAGCCGAATAGAGCATGCAGGTCTCAGTGGTGGGTGGTATAAGGCGCTTTGGTGACAAAACGGATGGCACTGTGATAGACTACATCCAATTTGCTGAGTAGAGTTTTGGAAGCTATTTTGTAGACGACATCGCCGAAGTCGAGGATCGGTAGGATAGTCAGTTTTACTAGGGTAAGTTTGGCGGCGTGAGTGAAGGACGCTTTGTTGCGAAATAGAAATCTGATTCTAGATTTGATTTTGGATTGGAGATGTTTGATATGAGTCTGGAAGGAGAGTTTACAGTCTAGCCAGACACCTAGGTATTTAGTTGTCCAAGTATTCTAGGTCAGAACCGTCCAGAGTAGTCGGGTGGGTGTGTGCAGGCAGCGAACGATTGAAAGAAGAAAATTGGTATATTGGTAGGATATATACTTTGTGCATGACAAAACAAATTTTTCTAACAATTGTTTACAAACAGATTATTTCACTGTATCACAATTCCAGTAGGTCAAACGTTTACATACACTAAGTTGACTGTGCCTTGAGAAAGCTTGGATAATTCCAGAAAATGTCATGTTATGTCATGGCTTTAGAAGCTTCTGATAGGCAAATTTACATCATTTGAGTCAACTGGAGGTGTACCTGTGGATGTATTTCAAGGCCTACCTTCAAACTCAGTGCCTCTTTGCTTGACATCATGGGAAAATCAAAAGAAATCAGCCAAGACCTCAGAAAAAAAATTGTAGACCTCCACAATTCTGGTTCATCCTTGGGAGAAATTTGCAAATGCCTGAAGGTACCACGTTCATCTGTACAAACAATAGTACGCAATTATGAACACCTTGGGACCACGCAGCCGTCACACTGCTCAGGAAGGATAAGCATTCAGTCTCCTAGAGATGAATGTACTTTTTGTGAAAAGTGCAAATCAATTCCAGAACAACAGCATAAGACCTTGTGAAGATGATGGAGGAAACAGGTACAAAAGTATCTATGTCCACAGTAAAACAAATTCTATATCAACATAACCTGGAAGGCCACTCAGCAAGGAAGACGCCACTGCTCCAAAACCGCCATAAAAAAGCCAGACTACGGTTTGCAACTGCGAACTACGTTTTGCAACTGGACAAAGATCATACTTTTTTGGAGAAATGTCCTCTGGTCTGATGAAACAAAAATAGAACTGTTTGGCCATAATGACCATCGTTTGTTTTGAGGAATATGGTGGAGGCTTGCAAGCCAAAGAACACCATCCCAACCGTGAAGCACGGGGGTGGCAGCATCATGTTGTGGGGGTGCTTTGCTGCAGGAGGGACTGGTGCACTTTACAAAATAATCATGAGGATGGAAAATTATATGGATTTATTGAAGTAACATCTAAAGACATCAGTCAGGAAGTTTAAGCTAGGTCGCAAATTGGTATTCCGAATGGACAATGACCCCAAGCGTACTTCCAAAGTTGTGGCAAATTGGCTTAAGGACAACAAAGTCAAGGTATTGGAGTGTCCATCACAAAGCCCTGACCTCAATCCTATAGAAAATGTGTGGTCATATCTGAAAAAATGTGTGTGAGCAAGGAGGCCTACGAACCTGACTCAGTGTCACCAGCTCTGTCAGGAGGAATGGGCCAAAATTCACCCCACTTATTTTTGGGAAGCTTGTGGATGGCTACCCAAAATGTTTGACCCAAGTTAAACAATTTAAAAGGCAATGCTACCAAATACTACTTGAGTGTATGTAAACTTCTGACCCACTGGGAATGTGATGAACAAAATAAAAGCTGAAATAAATCATTCTCTGTACTATGATTCTGACACGTCACATTCTTAAAAACCTGTTATGGATGAATCGCGCAACATTTCAAAGTCCTGCTACTCATGCCAGGAATATAGTATATGCATATGATAAGCATGTGTGGATAGAAAACACTCTGAAGTTTCTAAAATTGGTTAAATCGGGTCTGTGGCTATAACAGAACGTGTTTAGGAGTAAAAATCCCTGGTAAAACTGTTTACCAAAAACAAAAACAAAATATTCGTCCGCCATTCAATGAATTGTTTAAGACGAGAGAAAATATATGCGAACCCCCTGTAAACACCTCCAGCTTTCACACGATGTCACCATTGCTATCAATATCAGAATAATTTATCCTTGGTTACAACACGAATAGACCCCTCCCTTCTTCTGGCGCACCACAGTATGTTTTGAAACTGAAAAAATGGACGATGTTTTCCAGACTTGCTGCTATCGAATACAGATCGCCCCGTGATCAATTTGATACATCATTAACGTTTATTAATACCTAAAGTTGGTTTAGAAACGTTGTTTGAAGTGATTTGTAAAAGTTTATAGGCGACTTTTGTAATTTTAAAAAGTGACGTTGCGTCTTGTAAATGGACTTTTGGCAGCATCAGACTGGCCTTCAGCAAATGACATTTTGTGTATACAATGACGGATTTAATCGGGAAAAAGACCCAATTGTGATGTTTATGGGACATATAGGAGTGCCAACAAAGAAGCTCGTCCAAGGTAATGAATGTTTTATATTTTAGTTCTGCGTTTTGGGTAGCGCCGGCTACCGCAAAATCTGTTGTTTACGTGTCGTGCTGGTATTTTGGGGGGTGCATGCTATCAGATAATAGCTTCTCATGCTTTCGCCGAAAAGCATTTTACAAATCTGACTTGGTGGCTAGATTCACAACGAGTGTAGCTTTAATTCAGTACCTTGCATGTGTGTTTTAATGAAAGTTTGAGATTTAACGAGTACTAAGTAAAGTACTATAGGTGGCGCTCTGAAATTTCCGCTGAGCGGTCCCTGTAGAGGGACCACCTCCATAAAAGGTTATTAAAATAAAGTGGTGATCCTAACTGACCTAAAACAGAGAATTTGTGCTGGGATTAAATGTCAGGAATTGTGAAAAACTGAGTTTAAATGTATTTGGCTAATGTGTATGTAAACTTCGGACTACAGCTGTACGTTTACATTGCCGAAGCAAGTAAATAATAATCAATAATAAACAAAGTAATCAACAAATAAATACTGTAACATAACAGTTACAATAATTCCAAAATAATCAAGACATTTAAAATGTCATGTCAATTTACAGTGTTGTAATAATGTGCAAATAGTTAAAGTACAAAATGGAAAATAAGTAAACATTGGTTGTATTTATAATAGTGTTTGTTCTTCACTGGTTGCCCTTTTCTTGTGGCAACAGGTCTTACATTTGGCAGGAGGTTTGGAATTGCATCTCAGTTTCCTCAAAAGAAGGCCCACAAAATGAGGAGATCTTCTTTTGTGGGTCTTCTTTTGAGATCTGTCTACGTTGGCCTCTCTCAATAGTAAGGCCATGCTTCTTTACATTGTCAAAACTTACATAGTCACAGTGGTCAGGTGTTCTGTCTTGGTGTACTCTCTGTTTAGGGCCAGATAGCATTTGAGTTTGCTTTGTTTTTTGGTAATCATCTTCTTGTTTTCTCGTGAGTTGGTTTGGTCTAATTGTGTTGCTGTTGCTGTCCTGGCCCTCTTTGGGGTCTGTATGTGTTTGTGAACTGAGCCCCAAGACCAGCTTGCTTGTGGGGCTCTTCTCCAGGTTTATTTCTCTGTAGGTGGTGGCACTGTTATGGGATTTTTGGGAATTGCTTCATTTTAGGTGGTTGTAGAAAATAACAGCTCTTTTCTGGATTTGGACAATTAGTGGGTAGCGGCCTAATTCTGCTACTTATGCAGTATTTGCTGTTTTACGTTGTACATGGAGGATATTTTAGCAGAATTCTGCATGCAGAGTCTCAATCAGGTGTTTATCCCATTTTGTCAATTATTGGTTGGTGAGCGGACCCCAGACCTCATAACCATGAAGGGCAATGGGTTCTATAACTGATTCAAGTGTTTATTGCCAGATCCTAATTGGTATGTCGAATTTTATGCTATTTTTGATGGCCTTGTCTCCCAGATCGTTCAGAAGCACCAGTTCATCAGCAAACAGTATACATTTGACTTTCCATTCTAGTAGGGTCAGGGTGGGTTCTGCAGACTGTTCTAGTGCCCTCACCAATTCATTGATATATATGTATGTTGAAGAGGGTGGGGCTTATGCGGCATCCCTGTCTCACCCCACTGCCCTGTGGAAAGAAATGTGATAGTTGTTTTTCCAATTTTAACTGCACACTTGTTGTTTGTGTACATGGATTTTATAATGTTGTGTGTTTTTCCCCCAACACCACTTTCCATCCATTTGTATAGCAGGCCCTCATGCCAAATTGAGTTGAAAGATTTTTTTAAACCAATAAAGGATTAGAATACTTTGCGTTTGTTTTGATTTGTTTGTCAATTAACCTGTCTAGGACCGGAACCCCTCCGCAACAGCCAGTGAAAGTGCAGGGCGCCAAATTCAAAACACCAAAAATCTCATAATTAAAATTCCTCAAGCATACAAGTATTTTACACAATTTTAAATAGACAATTCTCGTTAATCCAGCCACAGTGTCTGATTTCAATAAGGATTTACAGTGAAAGCACCACAAACAACTGTTAGGTCACCACCAACCCACAGAAAAACACAGCCATTTTTCCAGCCAAAGAGAGGTGTCACAAAAAGCAGAAAGAGATAAAATTAATCACTAACCTTTGATGATCTTCATCAGATGACACTCATAGGACTTCATGTTACACAATACATGTATGTTTTGTTATGTTAAAGTTCATATTTATATAAAAAAAAGTTTACATTGGCACGTTACGTTCAGTAGTTCTAAAACATGCGGTAATTGTGCAGAGAGCCACATCAAATTACAGAAATACTCATAATAAACATTGACAAAGGTACGACTATTATACATGGAACTTCAGAGAAACTTCTCCTTAATGCAACCGCTGTGTCAGATTTCAGAAAAACTTTATGGAGAGAGCAAACCATGCAATAATCTCAGTACAGCCTTTAGACAACAAAGCAGCCAAAAAGATATCTGCCATATTGGGTCGTCAATATTACTCAGAAATAGCATTTTAAATATTCACTTAACTTTTTCAGAATGCACTACATCAGAATGCACTCCCAGGAATCCCAGTTCCACCATAAATGTTTGATTTGTTCAATAATGTCCATCAGTTATGTCCAAATATCTTGTTATTTTGTTAGGGCGTTTGGTAAACAAATCTAGAAGCGCGTTCAGGTCGCGCCGAACGTCGGACGAAAAGTTCAAAAAGTTCCGTTACTGCCCGTAGAAACATGCCAACCTAAGTATGGAATCAAGCTTTTAGGATGTTTTTAACCTAAAACTAATGTTCCAACCGGACAATTCCTTTGTCTGTACAAATGAAGTGGAACGTAGCTACCTTTCACGTGAGCACGCCAGACCGAGGCTGTGGCACTCTGCCAGACCACTCACGCAAAGAGCTCTTATGAACCCCTCCTTTTAGAGTAGAATCCTCAAAAGAGTTTGTAAATACTGTTGACATCTAGTGGAAGCCTTGGGAAGTGAAACATAATTAATATCCCACTGTATCTGAGTTGAAAACTACAAACCTCAGATTTCCCACTTCCTGGTTGAATTTTTTGTCTCAGGTTTTTGCCTGCCATGTGAGTTCAGTTATACATCATTCAAACAGTTTTAGAAACTTCAGTGTTGTCTATCCAAATATACTAATTATATGAATATTCTAGCTTTTACGGCTGAGTAGCAGGAATCTTAATTTGGGCACGTTTTTCATCCAAGCTACCCAATACTGCCCCCTACCCCAAAGAAGTTAAGGTGTGCAGGGTGAATATGTGGTCTGTGGTACGCTAATTTTGTAAATTTTGCTGTTCTCTCTCTCTCTCTCTCTCTCTCTCTCTCTCTCTCTCTCTCTCTCTCTCTCTCTCTCTCTCTCTCTCTCTCTCTCTCTCTCTCTCTCTCTCTCTCTCTCTCTCTCTCTCTCTCTCTCTCTCTCTCTCTCTCTCTCTCTCTCTCTCTCTCTCTCTCTCTCTCTCTCTCTCTCTCTCTCTCTCTCTCTCTCTCTCTCTCTCTCTCTCTCTCTCTCTCTCTCTCTCTCTCTCTCTCTCTCTCTCTCTCTCTCTCTCTCTCTCTCTCTCTCTCTCTCTCTCTCTCTCTCTCTCTCTCTCTCTCTCTCTCTCTCTGTCTCTCTCTCTCTGTCTCTCTCTCTCTCCAAATTAATTTTAATGGGATTTATTGGCATGGGAAACAAATAATAAACTAAAGTGAAATAAACAGTAAACATTACGCTCACAAAGTTTCAAAATAATATAGACATTTCAATTGTCATATTATGTATATGTAGAGTGTTATAATGATGTGCAAATACTTAAAGTACAAAAGGGAAAATAAATAAACATAAATATATATCTCTCTCACTCTCCCTCTTTCTCTCTCTTTTTCTCATTGCATCTTTTTTTTCTGAAAACCATCTCCTTTTGCCACCTCCTTTAGCCATCTCCATTAGCCATCTCCCTTGATTAAAGAGAGGGAGAGAGGATAAAAGAGGAAGAGGGAGAAGAGTGAGGGAGGAGAAGAGCGGGAGAGAGAAGAAGAGGGGGAGAGAGGAGAGGAGATGAAGAGAGGAGAAGAGAGGGAGAGAGGAGAAGAGGGAGGGTGGAGAAGAGGGAGGAAGGAGACGAGAGGAAGGGAGGAGATGAGAAGGAGCGAGAGAGAGGCGGAAGAGGATTGTCAGAGAACCCTTTGATGTTCTTTGATTAATTCTTCCCTTTATTGCTCATATTTATTCATTCCATTTTGTATTATCACAGTCTCCCATGGCCAGAGGGTTTGTGTTAAGGGGGTTGCTGTGGATAGTTTTCATATTCTTTATATTACTTTATGATCCTAATTATGATTTTATATGTTACCACATTCTCTATTTAAATATTTATATTCTCAACCTCCACCAGTCTGCTTTGGTCCAATCGTGTTGTTGAAATGTGGGTGGTGAATGGCTTATATGATCTAATAGTATTAATATCAGGTTTAGGTTGAAGGAAAATGGTTATTTAATCATTTAAGTGCCCCGTACACATGGCTAACACATACACTAACATGATCCATACAAACATGCACACCATACACACAGCCAACACACACATACACACACACACACACACACATACTTGACCCTGTGTACTTCATATCTTTGAGTGTGTGTTTTAAACATGATAGTCCTCTTAGGAAGAGCATTCTAGGTGCATGTAAACAACAGGAAACAATGCCACTGGGTTGGTGAGGATATACCACTGTACTAGTGGTTTGGTGGGGATATACCACAGTCGTAGTGGGTTGGTGGGGATTTACCACAGTAGTATTGTGTTGGTGAGGATTTACCACAGTACTAGTGTGTTGGTGAGGATATACCACAGTACTGGTGGGTTGGTGGGGATTTACTACAGTACTGGTGGGTTGGTGGGGATTTACCACAGTAGTATTTGGTTGTTGGGGATTTACCACAGTAGTATTGTGTTGGTGAGGATTTACCACAGTTCTATTGGCTTGGTGAGAATTTACCACAGTACTAGTGGGTTGGTGGGGATTTACCACATTCCTAGTGGGTTGGTGGGGATATACAACATTTGTACTGGGTTGGTGAGGATTTGCCACATTACCAGTGGGTTGGTGGGGATTTACCACAGTACTAGTGGGTTGGTGGGGATATACAACATTTGTACTGGGTGGGTTGTTTGGGATTTACCACAGTACTAGTGGGTTGGTGGGGATTTACTACAGTACTGGTGGGTTGGTGGGGATTTACCACAGTACTAGTGGGTTATTTGGGATTTACCACATTACTAGTGGGTTGGTGAGGATTTACCACAGTTCTACTAGGTTGGTGTGGATTTACCATTCTGCTGGTTTGGTGGGGATTTACCACAGTTCTATAGTGGTGGAATTTACCACAGTACTAAACCTCAACATAATAATCTGGAAATGTTTTAATATTTTCATTTTTTTCCACCTTCATTTAACCAGGTAGGTTAGTTGAGAACAAGTTATCATTTGCAACTGCGACCTGGCCAAGATAAAGCATAGCAATTCGACACATACAACAACATAGAGTTACACATTGAATAAACAAAACATAGTCAATAATACAGAACTAGAACTAAAGAAAACAAAAAGTTTATATACAGTGAGTGCAAATGAGGTAAGATAAGGGAGTTAATACAATAAATTGGCCATGGTGGCGGTGTATGGGGATGAGGTAGGTAGATAGATGGGCTATGTGCTACGAGTGGGTGCTGCTATGGTGACCAGTGAGCTGAGATAAGGCGGGGCTTTACCTAGCAGAGACTTGTAGATAACCTGTAGCCAGTGGGTTTGGCGACGAGTATGAAGCGAGGGCCAACCAACGAGAGCGTACAGGTCGCAATGGTGGGTAGTGTATGGGGCTTTGGTGACAAAACACATGGCACTGTGATAGACTGCATCCAGTTTGTTGAGTAGAGTGTTGGAGGCTGTTTTATAGATGACATCACCGAAGTCAAGGATTGGTAGGATTTTCAGTTTTACGAGGGTATGTTTGGCAGCATGAGTGAAGGATGCTTTGTTATGATATAGGAAGCCAATTCTAGATTTAATTTTGGATTGGAGATGCTTAAAACCTGTTGTGACTCCAGGGCAGTATTTTCATTTTTGGAAAAAAAACGTTCCCGTTTTAAACGGGATATTTTGTCAGGACAAGATGCTAGAATATGCATATAATTGACAGCTTAGGATAGAAAGCACTCTAACGTTTCCAAAACTGTAAAGATATTGTCTGTGAGTATAACAGAACTGATGTTGCAGGCGAAAGCCTGAGAAAAATCAAATCTGGAAGTGCCCCATATTTTGAAAGCGCTGCATTCCAATGAGTCCCTATTGAGCTGTGAATGTGCTATAAACTAGCTTACGCTTTCTACGTATTCCCCAAGTTGTCTACAGCATTGTGACCTAGTTTACGCATTTATGTTGAAGAATAGCCGTAGACGGCTACATTGCGTAAGTGGTCACCTGATGGCTCCCAGGGTGACTCTCGCGTAAAATACAGAGGTAGCCATTACTCCAATCGGTCCTACTGAAAAACGAATTGTCCCGACGGATATATTATCGAATAGATATTTGAAAAACACCTTGAGGATTGATTTTAAACAACGTTTGCCATGTTTCTGTCGATATTATGAAGCTAATTTGGAATATTTTTCACCATTTTCGTGACTGCAATTTCCAGGTGATTTCTCAGCCAAAAGTGAAGAACAAACTAAGCTATTTTGCCTACAAAAATAATATTTTTGGAAAAAAGGAACATTGGCTAGCTAACTGGGAGTCTCGTGAGTGAAAACATCCGAAGCTCATCAAAGGTAAACAATTTAATTTGATTGCTTTTCTGATTTCCGTGACCAAGTTACCTGCTGCTAGCTGGACAAAATGCTATGCTAGGCTATTGATGAACTTGCACAAATGCTTTTTTAAATATTTTTTTTATCAAATCAGCTTTGGCTGTAAAGCATATTTTGAAAATCTGAGATGACAGGGTGGTTAACAAAAGGCTAAGCTGTATCTCAATATATTTCATTTGTGATTTTCATGAATAGGAATATTTTCTAGGGATATTTATATCCGTTGCGTTATGCTAATTAGTGTCAGGCGATGATTACGCTCCCGCATGCGGGATGGGGAGTCAGTAGAGTTAATGTGAGTCTGGAAGGAGAGTTTACAATCCAACCAGACACCTAGGTATTTATAGTTGCCCATGTATTCTAAGTCAGAGCCGTCCAGAGTAGTGATGGACGGGCGAGCAGGTGCGGGCAGTGATCGGTTGAATAGCATGCGTTTTAGTTTTCCCTGCGTTTAAGAGCAGTTGGAGGCCACGGAAGGAGAGTTGTATGGCATTGGAGCTCATCTGGAGGTTAGTTAACACAGTGCCCAAAGAGGGGCCAGAAATATACAGAATGGTGTCGTCTGCACAGAGGTGTACCAGACGATCACCAGCAACAAGAGCAACATCATTGATCTATACAGTGAAGAGAGTCGGCCCGAGGATTGAACCCTGTGGCACCCCCATAGAGACATCCAGAGGTTCGGACATACTGAACTCTATCAGAGAAGTAGTTGGTAAACCAGGCGAGGCAATCATTTGAGATACCAAGGCTGTCAAGTCTGCCAATAAGAATGTGGTGATTGACAGAGTCGAAAGCCTTGGCCAGGTCAATTAATACAGCTGCATTGTAATGTCTCTTATCGATGGCGGTTATGATGTCGTTTAGGACCTTGAACGTGGCTGAGGTGCACCCATGACCAGCTCTGAAACCAGATTGCATAGCAATCTGTTAACTTGGCTTTCAACGACCTTAGAAAGACAGGGTAGGATAGATATAGGTCTGTAGCAGTTGGGGTGTAGAGTGTCACCCCTTTTGAAGTGGGAGATGACCACGGCAGCTTTCCAATCTTTGGGAATCTCAGACAATATGAAAGAGAGGTTGAACAGGCTAGTAATAGGTGTTGCAACAAATTTGGCAGATCATTTTAGATAGAGAGGATCCAGATTGTCTAGCCCGGCTGATTTGTAGGGGTCCAGATTTTGCAGCTCTTTCAGAACATCAGCTATCTGGATTTGGGTAAAGGAGAAATGGTGGGGGCTTTGACGGGTTGCTGTGGAGGGTGCCGGGTAGTTGACCGGGGTAGGAGTAGCCAGGTGGAAAGCATGGCCAGCCGTATAGAAATGCTTATTGAAATTCTCAATTAGAGTGGACTTATCGGTGGTGACAGTGTTTCCTAGCCTCAGAGCAGTGGGCAGCTGGGAGGAGGTGCTGTTATTCTCCATTGACTTTACAGTGTCCCAGAACTTTGAGTTAGCACTACAGAATGCAAATTTCTGTTTGAAAAAGCTAGCCTTAGCTTTCCTAACTGCCTGTGTATATGAAAAGTTGCATATCACGAGGGCTATTCGATGATAATGCAGAACGCCACAGGATGTTTTTGTGCTGGTCAAGGGCAGACAGGTCTGGAGTGATCCAAGGACTATATCTATTCCTAGTTCTACGTTTTTTGAATGGGGCATGCTTATTTAAGATGTTGAGGAAGGCACTTTTAAAGAATAGCCAGGCGTCATCTTCTGACGGGATGAGGTCATTGTCATTCCAGGATACCCCGGCCAGGTCAATTAGAAAGGCCTGCTCGCTGAAGTGTTTTAGGGAGCGTTTGACAGTGATGAGGGGTGGTCGTTTGGTCGCAGACCCATTACGGAAGCAGGCAATGAGGCAGTGATCGCTGAGATCTTGATTGAAAACAGCAGAGGTCTATTTGGAGGGCGAGTTAGTTAGGATGACATCTTTGAAGGTGTCCGTGTTTACGGATTTGGAGCTGTACCTGGTAGGTTCATTGATAATTTGTGTGAGATTGAGGGCATCAAGCTTGGATTGTAGGATGGCCGGGGTGTTAAGCATGTCCCAGTTTAGGTCACCTAGTAGCACGAGCTCAGAAGATAGATGGGGGGCAATCAATTCACATATAGTATCGAGGGCACATCTGGGGGCAGAGGGAGGTCTAGAGTAGAGGTCAACCGATTATGATTTTTCAACGACGATACCAATACATCGGCCAATTTGTTTTAATGACAATTACAACAATACTGAATGAACAGTTATTTTAACTTAATATAATACATCAATAAAATCAATTTAGCCTCAAATAAATAATGAAACATGTTCAATTTGGCTGAAATAATGCAAAAACAAAGTGTTGGAGAAGAAAGTGAAAGTGCAATATGTGCCATGTAAAAACGCTAACGTTTAAGTTCCTTGCTCAGAACATGAGAAAGTTGGTGGTTCCTTTTAACATGAGACTTCAATATTCCAAGGTAAGAGGTTTTAGGTTGTAGTTAATAAAGTATTTATAAGACTATTTCTCTCTATACCATTTGTATTCCATACACCTTTGACTATTGGATGTTCTTATAGGCACTTTAGTATTGCCAGTGTAACAGTATAGCTTCCGGTCCTCTCCTCGCTCCTCCCTGGGCTCAAACAAAGAACACAACGACAACAGCCACCCTCGAAGCAGCGTTACCCATGCAGAGTAAGGGAAACAACCACCACGAGGCTCAGAGCGAGAGAAGATTGAAACGCTATTAGCATACGTTAACTAGCTAGCCATTTCACTTCGGTTACACCAGCCTCATCTCGGGAGTTGATAAGCTTGAAGTCATAAACAGCGCAATGCTTGAAGCACAACAAAGTGCTGCTGGCAAAATGCAAAGAAAGTGCTGTTTGAATGAATGTTTACGCGCCTGCTTCTGCCTACCACCGCTCAGTTAGATACTTAGATACTTGTATGCTCAATCAGATTATATGCAACGCAGGATACGTTAGATAATATCTAGTAATATCATCAACCATGTGTAGTTAACTAGTGATTATGATTGATTGATTGTTTTTATAAGATAAGTTTAATGCTAGCTAGCAACTTACCTTGGATTACTGCATTCGCGTAACAGACAGTCTACTTGTGGAGTGCAACGAGAGAGAGGCAGGTCGTTATAGCGTTGGATTAGTTAACTGTAAGGTTGCAAGAATGGATCCCCTGAGCTGACAAGGTGAAAATCCGCCATTCTGTCGCTGAATGAGGCAGTTAACTCACCGTCCCTAGGCTGTCATTGAAAATAAGAATGTGTTCTTAATTGACTTGCCTAGTTAAATAAAAATTAAATAAAAGGTGTAAAAAAAATAAGAAAAATAAATAAATTGGCGCCCAAAAATACTGATTGTTTTGAAAACTTGAAATCGGCCCCAATTAATCGGTCATTCCGATTAATCGGTCGGCCTCTAGTCTATAGCAAGCGGCAACAGTGAGAGACTTGTTTCTGGAAAGGTGAATTTTTAGAAGTAGAAGCTCGAATTGTTTGGGTACAGACTTGGTTAGTAATACAGAACTCTGCATGCTATCTTTGCAGTTGATTGCAACTCCGCCCCCTTTGGCAGTTCTATCTTGGCGGAAAATGTTATAGTTATGGATGGAGATTTCAAGGTTTTAGGTGGTTTTCCTAAGCCAGGATTCAGACACAACTAAGACATCCGGGTTGGCAGAGTGTGCTAAAGCAGTGAGTAAAACAAACTAAGGGAGTAGGCTTCTAATGTTAACATGCATGAAACCAAGGCTTTTACAGTTACAGATGTCAACAAATGAGAGCACCTGGGGAATGGGAGTGGAGCTAGGCACTGCAGGACCTGGATTAACCTCTACATCACAAGAGGAATAGAGGAGAAGTAGGATAAGGGTACGGCTAAATGCTATACGAACTGGCCGTCGGAAACGTTAGCCAGGAGTAGTCAACCCGGGTTGCGGTTAGCTAGCTGTGATGATCCAGATGAAAAGGTTCAGAGTTTGTGGCAGGAATTCGGGGATATGGAGAGAGAAATAGGTCCGGTATGCTCTGGTTTGAAACGCGTTATACGAGCTGGCGAGGGCTTTCTGAGCTAAAGGTTAGCTGATGACCGCTAGCAGTAGTTAGCTGACTAATAGCTGGTAGCTAGTTAGCTAGCTAGCTTCAGTTGAGTTATTCCAGTTCGGAGGTAAATAGAAATACTTTAGGGGAAAAAAAACAGATCCACACCACATTGGGTGAGGCGGGTTGCAGGAGAGTATTTTGAAGTTGAGGTTTAGGAAAAATATTTCAAAGAACGCGAAGAAAAAGATATCTACACATGGGACGAGACAAGACAAAGACGTCTGACTGCTACACCATCTTGATCCAAATTGATGTTGAGGTGACTAAACTGCTTGGATTAACCCTGGATTTGAAACCGTCATGGACAAAACATGTTGATACAACAGTAGATAAGATGGGAAAAGTCTGTGCTGCTCTGCCTTCTTAACAACACTGTCAACAAGGCAGGTCCCACAGGTTCTAGTTCGCTGCACCTGGACTACTGTTCAGTAGTGAGTTCAAGTGCCACAAAGAGGGACTTAGGCTCAGAACAGGGCAGCACGGCTGGCCCTTAAATGTACACGGAGAGCTAACAATAATAAAATCCACATCAATCTCTCATGGCTCAGAGTGGAGGAGAGGCTGATTTCATCACTACTTGTTTTTGTAAGAAGTGTTGACATCCTGAATGAGTGATCTGTTTAAACTACTAGCACACAGCTCTGACACCCATACATACCCCACAAGACATGCTACATGTCTCTTCACAGTCCCCAAGAGGTCTCTTCACAGTCCCCAAGACAATAACACACTATGGGAGGTGCACAGGTAACTGATGCAAGCAGTAGAATCATATTTTAAAAAACAGATAAAAATACACCTTATGGAACATTGTGGACTGTGAAGAGACACACATACAGACACAGACACACATACACATGATAAAGCACGCACACATGGATGTTGTATTCTAAATTTGTGACAGTGGAGTAGTGGCCTGAGGGAGCACACTAACATTAAATGTATTGGGTAAAGTGTTATGAAATGTAATTTCATGTAATTTGTTAATGTATTTACAGTAACTGCCTTATTAATGTTGCTGGACCCGAGGAAGTGTAGCTGCTGCCCTGGCAGGAACTAATGGGGATCCTTAATAAACCCCAGGGAGAGTAGCTGCTGCCCTGGCAGGAACAAATGGGGAGCCTTAATAAACCCCAGGAAGAGTAGTTGCTGCCCTGGCAGGAACTAATGGGGATCCTTAATAAACCCCAGGGAGAGTAGCTGCTGCCCTGGCAGGAACTAATGGGGAGCCTTAATAAACCCCAGGAAGAGTAGTTGCTGCCCTGGCAGGAACTAATGGGGATCCTTAATAAACCACAGTAAGAGTAGCTGCTGCCCTGGCAGGAACTAAAGGGGATCCTTAATAAACCCCAGGGAGAGTAGCTGCTGCCTTGGCAGGAACTAATGGGGATCCTTAATAAATAGAAATACAAATATCCACTATAATCTTCTCAGTACAGTGTTTGTATGCTCTGCTTCCTGGGTACGTCCCAAATGGCACCCTATTCCATATATAGTGCACTACATTTGACGAGAGCCATATGTGTCCAGGTCAAAAGTAGTGCACCAAATAAGGTTGGGATGCTCTACCTTCCTGTGGCTGTATTATTTTAACTGCCAGGAGAGAGAGAGACAGTGAGAGAAAGAGAGAGGGAGGCCTGGCATGCCATGTTAGTACATTTACTGATATCAGTGTTTCTACCACTACCCCATCCCCTAACTTTCATGTAATTATATTCCTGTGTTTTCTTCATCTCACACTCTGGCATGATGTCTCCCTCCATCCCTTCGCGCCTCACTCAGTCATCATATGATGTTTTGATCCTGTGTTTCGACCTCATCGGTCCATGTTGTTTTGCTCTCTCTCATTCTCTCTCTCTCTTTCTTTCTTTCTCTCTTTCGCATGGAGGGAGGCTCCCTGCAGTATTCAGCCTCTTCAGATTGACCCAAGCTCCATCTCTCTACCTCTGGCCTGCTATTGATCAAAGAGAGAGAGGGGGAGGGAGAGGGGAGAGAGCGAGGGAGGGAATGGACGCTGGGCTGGCCGACACTCTCATCCCTCACTCCCTCAGTCAAGACAGAGAGAAAATGTCCAGCAAGACTGAGGCCAGATCTCTATTGGGTCGACCTTTCAGAGAGGAGGGCTTTTACACATGCCCACACACACACACACACCCCACACACACACACACACACACACACTGTGGTTGTGCATGTTCAGTTGTGAATGGGACATTTACATTATAATGTCAAGTGGTGACTATGCTCTATCAATGTCACTACGTCAGGAGAAGTGTACAGGAGAGGTTGAACGGGGATGGGTTCTGGCCAAAAGTAGTGCACCAAATAGGGAATAAACAGGGTATCATTTGGGAAACAGACGTCGTCACTGACTGGTATGTAGCCCTGGGCCCGCTCCACATGCCAAACTCAATGTGGTGTCCAATAGCACCTGATCGAAGAACTAGCTTCAGCTCCAGGAGTGACAGTTTACTTTCTAGGTTTCAGGTAAGGTTACATGTCCTCTTATAAGGAAAAAAAGTCAGTGCTCCACCTCTCTCTCTGTATTAAAACCTCTGTCTGTATTAAAACATCTCTCTCTGTATTAATACGACTCTGTATTAAAACCTCGGTTAAAACATATCCTTTTTAAAACCTCTCTTTAATAAAATCTAGCTTCATTAAAACATCTATGTATTAAAACCTCTCTTTATTAAAACATTTCTGTCACGTTCTGACCTTAGCTCCTTTTTTATGTCTTTGTGTTAGGTTGGTCAGGGCATGAGTTGGGGTGGGTAGTCTATATTATTTTTTCTATGTTGTTATATTTCTATGTGTTTGGCCTAGTATGGTTCTCAATCAGAGGCAGGTGTCGTTCGTTGTCTCTGATTGAGAATCATACTTAGGTAGCCTGTTTTCCCCTTTTTGGTTGTGGGTGTTCAAATTTTCTGTTTAGTGTCGGTTCGCCAACTGTTTCGTTTTCTCTTCGTTGTTATTTTGTGTAATGTTCAGTTTTTCGATTAAAATATGACGAACACTTACCACGCTGCATTTTGGTCCTCCTCTCCTTCCACCAACAAGAATCGTTACAATCTCTCTCTTCATTAAAACATCTTTCTTTATTTACCTGCTCCTGCCCGCCTGTCCAGCATCACTACTCTGGACGGCTCTGACTTAGAATACGTGGACAGCTACAAATACTTAGGTGTCTGGTTAGACTGTAAACTCTCCTTCCAGACCCATATCAAACATCTCCAATCCGAAGTTAAATCTAGAATTGGCTTCCTATTTCGCAACAAGCCATCCTTCACTCATGCTGCCAAACATACCCTTGTAAAACTGACCATCCTACCAATCCTCGACTTTGGCGATGTCATTTACAAAATAGTCTCCAATACCCTACTCAACAAATTGGATGCAGTCTAGCACAGTGCAATCCGTTTTGTCACCAAAGCCCCATATACTACCCACCATTGCGACCTGTACGCTCTCGTTGGCTGGCCCTCGCTTCATACTCGTCACCAAACCCACTGGCTCCATGTCATCTACAAGACCCTGCTAGGTAAAGTCCCCCCTTATCTCAGCTCGCTGGTCACCATTGCATCTCCCACCTGTAGCACACGCTCCAGCAGGTATATCTCTCTAGTCACCCCCAAAACCAATTATTTCTTTGGCCGCCTCTCTTTCCAGTTCTCTGCTGCCAATGACTGGAACGAACTACAAAAATCTCTGAAACTGGAAACACTTATCTCCCTCACTAGCTTTAAGCACCAACTGTCAGAGCAGCTCACAGTTTACTGCACCTGTACATAGCCCACCTATAATTTAGCCCAAACAACTACCTCTTTCCCAACTGTATTTAATTTATTTATTTATTTTGCTCCTTTGCACCCCATTATTTTTTTTTCTACTTTGCACATTCTTCCATTGCAAAACTACCATTCCAGTGTTTTACTTGCTATATTGTATTTACCTTGCCACCATGGCCTTTTTTGCCTTTACCTCCCTTCTCACCTAATTTGCTCACATTGTATATAGACTTGTTTATACTGGATTGTTGACTGTATGTTTGTTTTACTCCATGTGTAACTCTGTGTCGTTGTATCTGTCGAACTGCTTTGCTTTATCTTGGCCAGGTCGTAATTGTAAATGAGAACTTGTTCTCAACTTGCCTACCTGGTTAAATAAAGGTAAAATAAATAAATAAATAAAAACCCACTGGCTCCATGTCATCTACAAGACCCTGCTAGGTAAATTCCCCCTTTATCTCAGCTCGCTGGTCACCCCCAAAACCAATTATTTATTTGGCCGCCTCTCCTTCCAGTTCTCTGCTGCCAATGACTGGAACGAACTACAAAAATCTCTGAAACTGGAAACACTTATCTCCCTCACTAGCTTTAAGCACCAACTGTCAGAGCAGCTCACAGATTACTGCACCTGTACATAGCCCACCTATAATTTAGCCCAAACAACTACCTCTTTCCCTACTGTATTTAATTAATTAATTTATTTTGCTTCTTTGCACCCCATTATTTGTATTTCTACTTTGCACATTCTTCCACTGCAAATCTACCATTCCAGTGTTTTAATTGCTATATTGTATTTGCTTTGCCACCATGGCCTTTTTTTGCCTTTACCTCCCTTATCTCACCTCATTTGCTCACATCGTATATAGACTTGTTTATACTGTATTATTGACTGTATGCTTGTTTTACTCCATGTGTAACTCTGTGTCGTTGTATGTGTCGAACTGCTTTGCTTTATCTTGGCCAGGTCGCAATTGTAAATGAGAACTTGTTCTCAACTTGCCTACCTGGTTTAATAAAGGTGAAATAAAATAAAATAAAAATCTCTCTTTATTAAAACCTCGCTCTGTCACGTCCTGACCTTAGTTCCTTTTTTAATGTCTCTATTTTAGGGTGGCCAGGGTGTGAGTTGGGGTGGGCATTCTATGTTTTGTTCTATTCTTTGTATGTCTATGTGTTTCTATGTGTTTGGCCTGGTGAGGTTCCCAATCAGAGGCAGCTGTCAATTGTTGTCTCTGATTGAGAACCATACTTAGGCAGCCTGGTTTCGCCCTTGAATTGTGGGGAGTTGTTTTCTGTCTCTGTACCAGACAGGACTGTTTTGTTTATGTAATTTTTGTTCTAGTGTTCAGTGTAATTAAAAGAGCATGATGATCGTTACACTCTCTATTAAAACCTCTCTCTATTTAAACCTCTCTCTATTTAAACCTCTCTCTATTTAAACCTCTTAAAATCTCTCTATTTAAACCTCTCTCGTAAAACCGCTCTCTTAAAACCTCTATTTAAACCTCTAAAACATCTCTCTATTTAAACCTCTCTCTTAAAGCATCTCTAAATTTAAACCTCTATTTAATCCTTTCTATTTAAACTTCTATATTAAAACATCTCTATATTTAAACCTCTATTAAAACCTCTATTTAAACCTCTATTTAAACCTCTCTATTTAAACCTCTATTTAAATCTATTAAAACCTCTCTCTTTAAACCTCTCTCTTAAAACCTCTATTTAAACCTCTCTATTTAAACCTCTCTCTTAAAGCATCTCTAAATTTAAACCTCTATTTAATCCTTTCTATTTAAACTTCTATATTAAAACATCTCTATATTTAAACCTCTATTAAAACCTCTATTAAAACCTCTATTTAAACCTCTCTATTTAAACCTCTATTTAAATCTATTAAAACCTCTCTCTTTAAACCTCTCTCTTAAAACCTCTCTATTTAAACCTCTCTATTTAAACCAAACTATATTAAAACCTCTATATTTAAACCTCTCTATTTAAACCTCTATTAAAATCTCTATTAAAACCTCTATTAAAACCTCTTAAAACCTCTCTCTATTTAAATCTCTCTATTTAAATTTATATTAAAACCTCTCTTTAAACCTCTCTCTATTAAAACCTCTATTTAAACCTCTATTAAAATCTCTATTAAAACCTCTATTAAAACCTCGCTCTTAAAACCTCTATTTAAATATCTCTATTTAAATCTCTATTAAAACCTCTATTTAAACCTCTCTCTATTAAAACCTCTATGTATTAAAACTACAGGGGAGAGGGGGGGCATGAATTAGCCAATTGGAAGCTAAAGTGAGGAGGCAGACTAGTGGGCTTCATTCTGGGAGCTGGCAGAGTTCAAGCCTGTTTTGTTCCCCGGTCCTGAAGTAGTGGCGAGACAAGCAACCCTCTTTCATGTTTGCCTCTGCCTCTCTGACAGGAAACCCACCTGATTTTGTCCTTGTCAAACCCCCACGCTCAGTGTCTGGCGCAGACGAGTCACACACTCATGTACAAACACGCTAGCATACACAACACACACCTGCACGCACACGCTAGCATACACACACACATGCACACACACGCTAGCATACACACACACCTGCACGAAAACGCTAGCATACACACACACATGCTCACACACACTAGCATTCACATGCATACGCTAACCCACCTATCACATACACACACACTCCTGCATACACACTCACACACATGAATGTTTGACAGAACAACACACTTGTTTCTATTTCCTCTTTTAAATATATACAGTATATATATATATATATATATATATATAGATAGATAGATAGAAGAGGAAATATAAACAAGTTTATTTATATAATAAAAGTGGGTTTTGGATGAATATTTTCAGCTTGGTATTCAGAAGAGATATCTGACTTTGATTCTCCATTCTCATGAAGCTTTCAAACTTCTCTTACAAAAATATGTGTTTCTTACACGGTGGCATCCATGTTGGTGCCCTGAATACTAAGGATCTCTCGACTTCTCAGACAAAGGGTTAAATAGCTCTTAATAAACCACTGACAGTTATTAACCATGGTGTTCTGGTTGTTTCATGTCTTCAGTAACCATGATGGCAATCTGCTGGTTTCTGGTGTCTATTTCTCTTGTCATGAGTTTCACATGGCTGCCAGCTCTTTGATGTTCTCTCATTGGCAGGTTGCTGCAAAAACACTGTGATTCATAATTAACAAACGGTATGAAATATTCAGTTGGGACTCAACTGTCTAGTTTACTACGCACACACACACACACACATTCACACATGCATGCATGCACAAACACACAGACATATACACACAGATTCACACCTGCACATACACATAGCCACACACACACACTGTCACCCCACCCCCTCACACCCAGATATACACTGTCACCCCACCCCCTCACACCCAGACACAAAGCAAATGTACAATCTGCTTGTAGGAGGAGAGCCCTCCAACTGCTTCCCTAGCTTGTACTGTTAGAGCTTCAGTCTATGTCTTATCATGGTTGATGTAAGGCACCAGTGGTAGTTAGATCTGAGAGGGGAGCACTGTGTGATGTTGGGGGAGTCATGGCCGCCGTGCGAATAAAACTGTTTGGCTTGATTGAAGTGAACAAGTCTTTCTTCATAGATAGCATGTATAACTCGCCTCAGGCCACCAAGCCATTTGGCACTCAATGACCCTCGCCTCTCTTCTCTTTTCAGTCCACCTCTCCCTCGTTCCATCTCTACCTCTATGGCTCTGCCAACTGTGTGAGGCGTCTAGCATCCAGAGAGAGGGCGAGAGAGAGAGATAGAGAGAGAGTGAAACCCTTTGGCCTCTCCCTCTGTTCTTTCATCAGAGAGAGAGAAATGAGTGGAGTGGCTTAGCTCCATTTATCTGTTAGTCAGTCAACATATTAACATAACCATTACAATAACAGGGAAGGTTTTCGTACATCTCCAGCTCTCTATTTCCCTCGCTCTCCCTCTCCCAATAGCCTGTCACTTTTAGTACCTCTCCTCTCTCCATCTCTTTATTTTCCCTCTCTCAATAGCCTGTCACTTTTAGTACCTCTCCTCTCTCCATCTTTCTACTTTCCCCTCTTTCAATAGCCTGCCACTTTTAGTACCTCTCCTCATCTCTCTATGTTCCCTCTCTCAATAGCTTGCCACTTTTAGTACCTCTCCTCATCTCTCTATTTTCCCTCTCTCAATAGCCTGCCAGTTTTAGTACCTCTCCTCATCTCTCTATTTTTCCTCTCTCAATAGCCTGCCACTTTTAGTACCTCTCCTCATCTCTCTATTTTCCCACTCCCAATAGCCTGCCACTTTTAGTACCTCTCCTCATCTCTCTATTTTCCCTCTCTCAATAGCCTGCCACTTTTAGTACCTCTCCTCATCTCTCTATTTTTCCTCTCTTTTTCTCATTTTTCCTCCGCTACTTTTTCTCGGTTCATTTTGAGCAGGTGGTTGGGTGAAAGTGAGAGACTTGTCACGATACCAGCATTTTGACTTCAATACCGATACCACGTTTAGCATTATGATACTCGATACCATCACCATACTCTATACCAAAACTATACCACAGTAAAAAATAAGGCATATTAACCAAAGTCACAGAATGACACTTGATCCAGACAGATGAGATCAGCCACTGCCTAGTTCAATCATTAGATATATTTTGAGTTCAATATCATTGCATTTTAATTGTTTTACGTCAACATTTTTCAGAGACAGCCATGCATGCATTAGTGAATCATTATACAATCATACAATTCATTTGACTTAGTGTTTTCTTCCAAGGCGTAATGTTAGGCATTATCGCTGGGATATGAGGTAACAACAGAGCCTGACCTATGTTGACCCTTGTGTGGTGTTCGGGTCTGTGGGACCCATTTTCAATATTTACTAAAATAAAAATAAATGAATTATTATTTCAAGCTGAGACTCATTTCCCGTGAAGAACATGTAAAATAACACATTTTCATTGATTGCACACATTTTTTACATACGTGGTGTTCGGGACCCAAGGGTAATAAAAGTGTGGAAAAGCGTGTGTGTAGGTGAAAACAAGTAACAATGAATCAAAATGTTTTCTGTGTGTCTTCACTCAGTCTTCCTCCTCCCTGGGCCTGCTGTTTCAACAAAGCACCAAGAACATGTCTGTCTCCCTGCCTGTCTCCCGCTTTTCTCGCACTCTTTACCCTTTGTAGTGTGTGAAACTACACAATATTTTGCAGGAACTGGCACAATGTTATTTTGATACATTATTTAGATACATTATTGTTTTGAAAGTATTTTCCCATACTACCCCAGCCAGGTGCAAATTAGGGGAGGAACCCAACAAATAAATAGCTTGGCATGTGTTGCTCCTTACCACAATAAAAAGAGTATGGCAAACATAATTTCTGCTCAGAGGGCCTTAGAAATAAATGCTGCAGAGAGGGAAGCTGGTGTGGAAGGAGTGTCTTCCACTTTGGAAGATTAAGAATTTTCCAAATATGAGGATCATGTCTCTGTCAATTAGGAGTTTGACAGTGAGTTGGAAGAAAAGGACGAGATTGACCCTCAACCAGGCCCAGGACCAGCCTGTCAGCAGCCAGCCCCAGGACCGGCCCGTCAGCAGCCAGCCCCAGGGCCGACCCGTCAGCAGCCAGCCCCAGGACCAGCCCGTCAGCAGCCAGCCCCTGGACCAGCCCGTCAGCAGCCAGCCCCAGGACCGGCCCGTCAGCAGCAAGCCCTAGGACCAGCCCGTCAGAAGCCAGCCCCAGGACAAGCCCGTCAGCA
Organism: Oncorhynchus mykiss; assembly: GCF_057628025.1. Classification (NCBI taxonomy): domain Eukaryota; kingdom Metazoa; phylum Chordata; class Actinopteri; order Salmoniformes; family Salmonidae; genus Oncorhynchus; species Oncorhynchus mykiss. The sequence continues at coordinate 42,222,370 of NC_143044.1, forward strand.
GCCAGCCACAGGACCGGCCCATCAGCAGCCAGCCCCAAGACCGGCCCGTCAGCAGCCAGCCCCAGGACCGGCCCGTCAGCAACCAGGCCCAGGACCAGCCCGTCAGCAGCCAGCCCCAGGACCGGCCCGTCAGCAACCAGGCCCAGGACCGGCCCGTCAGCAGCCAGCCCCAGGACCGTCCCGTCAGCAGCCAGCCCCAGGACCGGCTCGTCAGCAGTCAGCTCATCAGCAGCCTGCTGGAGGAGAAATATGGATGTAAAAAAAATGGTGAAATGGAATGGTCTGCTTGCCGAAGGAATGAGCCACCTGCATTGCTGCCAATGTGATGCAACCAGGGCCGATGCGGATGGTGGTTACTCATGTTCAGGACATAAAGTATTTTTTTGCACGGTTTATCCCAGACACCATCCAGAAAATCATTCTGGACTGCAGTAATTTGGAGGGAAGACCTGTTTTTGGAGAGAGATGGAAGGAGATGGACCAAACTCATTTACATGCATACTTTGGGGTTATTTTCCTTGCTGATGTTTTCAGATCCAATGGGAATCCACAGATTTCCTGTGGGATGCAGAAACTGGCATTTCACTTTTCCGTGCAACAATGACTCTGGAAAACTTCCACACTATTTCCAGGAGTATTCTCTTCGATAACCGAGTGGGTGGACCGCTTTCCCCTGTTTTACAACCCTGGGCCCAAAGTTACTGTTGATGAGCAGCTTATGCCATTTAGGGGCCGCTGCCCCTTCAGGCAGTACATATTGTCTAAACCCACAAAATATGGAATCAAGATCTGGGCTGCCATATGTTTGTGAAGTGTAAATAAGGAAGCCAGATGGAGGAGCCCCTGAGAAGAACCAAGGGATGCGGGTGGTCCTGGATGTGACACTAGGACACCCTGGCCACAACATCACATGCAATAACTTTTTTACTTCGCACAAGCTGGGACAGGAGCTCATCAAGAGGAAGCTGATGATGGTATGAATAGTACTGATTAACAAGCCAAAGCTCACACCTCAGCTGTTGAATACACGGACCAGTTTGTGTTCATGGACGACACGTCCCTAGTGTCCTACGTGCCATAGAAAAGCAAAAATGTGGTACTCGTGAGTATGTTGCATAGGGATGGGGGAATATGTTCCCAGGAACATCAAGAAACATAATGGATTACAATGCCAAAGGAGTGGAACATTTAGACAAGCTGGTGACTGGCTACAGCTGCAAAAGAAGAACCCTACGCTGGCATCTTGTGATATTCTTCAACATCTTGGACATCTTGGCCTACAATGTGTTTGTCATCTGGATGGCGTTGAACCCAGATTGGAACAAAGGGAAGCTCCAGATGAGATGGCTCTTTCTCAAGGAGCTGGGCAAGGCATTGGTAAGACCTCAAATCCAGAGGAGGCCTCATATCCCAAGGACCCAAGATTCTGCAGCCATCGTGAGGAGAATTCAGGAGGAGGATGCTGGTGCCCCATCCGCCCGACCCACAGAATCAACAACTCCAATACCGGAAGTAAGAGTGAGTGATGTTGTTACATGTGTGTTTGTGTCTGACTCTCCTACCTTGGCCTGCTGTAACTATATATGTGACTGAGATGTTAGTAACATTTCTGAACTAAGTGTTTTCATCATTCTAGATTGCAGCCGGTAGCAACAAGAAGTGCTGCGATGTGTGTGGACCCAAGAAGGACAGGAAGACACAGTACACATGCATCAAGTGCAATAAATACATTTGCAACACACACACAATGAAACTTTGTCCCTCATGTGGTGTGTAGACCATCCTTAAATTGTGTTCATTTATCATTTCCATAAAATACTGTATGTAACATGTGTCCTTCCAATTTGTTCAGTTCAAAGCAATAATCATCAATAGTGATGAACACCCTGTTTCATTTCTATTTGTTCAAGATAAACATAATGTCACACCCTGACCTTTGAGAGCATTTTGGGTGGGCATTCTATGTTCTGATTTCTATGTTTTGTGTTTCTATGTTTTGGCCGGGTAGGGTTCTCAATCAGGGACAGCTGTCTATCATTGTCTCTGATTGGGAATCATACTTAGCCAGGCCTTTTCCCTTTTGTTATTGTGGGAAGTTATCTTTGTTAGTGGCACTATAGCCTTTCTAAGCTTCACGGTCGTTTCTTGTTTTGTTGGCGACATTTACACAAATAAAGGGAAATGTACACTCACCACGCTGCGCTTTGGTCCACTTCTTCAGACGATCGTGACACATAATGTATTCCACCCATGTCTTGATTATAATTGAAAATAAACTAATAGCATTTTTGATGATAAATGTAAATGGCAAATATTAACCATGTACACTGTTTATTTTTCTTGTAATTGATGTAAGTCGATATCTAAGTATTATGCATGAAGTATTGTAACGTAAATTGTTAAGACTGTATTGTTTGAAAAACCCAGTAATGTGTGTCAATTAGACCTGCGAAGCATTGGGTGAATAACAAAAACATGAACACCCCACAAGGGTTATAAGTGTAAAAAAAATATAACATAGTTGTTTGTTAGGTGTTAAGCTTGTGTTAAATGTTGCTTAAAATGATTCAAATACATAAAAAGTGATTGTGATTGTGTTGAATTGTGTTGGGGAAATAAAGATGGTTTTAAAAAGCTACTAATAATATTTAATTCAAGACATTGTAGGTGGCTTAGCTTACCCTGTCCTGTGGCTCAACTTATCCCATACCCAGGGTAAGTTGTGCCAAGGTACCACTTTCTTTGGACAAGCTATGTTTCCTAAACTGTCATATCTTTTTTTTTAGAAAGAATACTATATTTCCCTTGACAGAGTGATGCTGAATGTAAAAACAATGCTCAACTTACTCCACTCTACCCTATCTTAAAAAATCATGAAATCTTTTTTTTTTTTAACCGTCTGTGCTGATAGACTTAATTTGTGAGACACATTTGACAGAACTTCCAAAAGTAAGAAATGTTTTACTACCAAACCTTTTTCCATGTTTTAGCATCAAAAAAGTACTGATGTTTTGGTATACCGTGCAACACTATGACACTGTAGTCAGACCTGTAGAAGAAGTCCTTTATGATTTGGGAGCGGGTCACCCAGTCTTTGAGAGAGATGACACTTGTCTGCAACTAATTTAGAAAGGTCTCATTGGTTGATATCAAAAGCTGTTCCAAAAAAAATAGTCACCCCATCGATTTATCTCTCGTTAACTAGAGCTTTGTGTCTCGCCACCTTTATCCTATTACCCACCTCTTGTAACATCTGCTTCGAACTCACACTCTCAAACACGTAGATCCTCTGAACGCAGCTTACTTTCCAGCTCACACTCAAACACATAGATCCCGTGAACGCAGCTCACTCTCCAGATCCCAATTACCTGAATTCTAATCACCTGTTCACACACCTGTATGCTATTATCACACACTATTTAGTTCAGTTCTGTGCACCCCATCACTGTGAGGTATTGTTTGTTTTGTGACACACTTCTATTCAGAGCTCTGGTTTTTACTGTAATTTAATCCTCCCGTGTATGATAGTTTTTGCCTATTCCCTGCCTGTACCTTAGCCTATTGGATTTCCTGTTATCAACCTATAGCCTGATCTCCCGGATGACGTTACTAGCCTTTTTCTGCCTGTACTGTTGCCTTTTTGGACCCATGTGCCTGCCCCTGGACCCAGCTACCTGCCTCCTCCTGTGCTCCTTAACAGTAAACACCTGCTGCGCCCTGCGCTTGAAACCAGCTCTCTGTCTCCCCTCGTGTACACCTCTCCTTATCTCTCTCTCTCTCTCTCTCTCTCTCCATCTCTCTTCCTCTCTCTCTGGCTCCATCTCTCTTCCTCTCTCTCCCCCTCACTCTATCCATCTCTTCCTCTCTCTCTCCCTCACTCTGTCTCAATCTCGCTCTCTCCCTTGGCTCCCCCTCATTTCTTTCTCTCTGAAGATTGATTGGTAGGTAGGGAGGTGGTGTGTTTGTGCCTAGAGGCTGTCCTGTGTGTAAAGACAATTGGAAGCTGATTGATTGGGTTAGGGCCCTGGTTGCTGCATACTGATAGATAGACGTTGTGGTATATTGCAGCACAGCTTGCAGGGTGCTGCAGAATTCTATGGTACGTTATTTTAGTGTCAGCAATTGTTGCCAGAAAGATGGAATTCACCACAATATACCACCATCTTTCACAAACGGTTGTGGCATCAACTCAAAACTTTTGAGGAAGAACCACTGTACATGCACACTGACCACAGCCCTATACGCAGTGGTGGAAAGTACCCAGTTGTCATGAGTAAAAGTAAAGATTCCTGAATATAAATTGACTCAAGTATAAGAGAAAGTCACCCAGTAAAATCCTACTTGACTAAAAGTCTAAAAGTATTTGGTTTTAAATATACTTAAATATCAAAAGTAAATGTAATTGCTAAAATATACTTAAGTGTCAAAAGTAAATGTATAAATAATTTCAAATTCCTTATATTAAGCAAACCAGACAGCACCATTCTCTTTTTGTTCTCATTGATAGCCAGGGGCACACTCCAATACTCAGACATAATTTACAAACAAAGCATGTGTTTAGTGAGTCCGTCATATCAGAGGCAGTAGGGATGACCAGGGATGTTCTCTTGATAAGTGTGTGAATTAGACCATTTTCCTGTCCTGCTAAGAATTCAAGTTGTGACTTACTTTTGACTATCAAATCAAATGTTATTTATCACACACACATGGTTAGCAGATGTTAATGCGAGGGTAGCGAAATGCTTGTGCTTCTAGTTCTGGCAATGCAGTAATAACCAACTAGTAATCTAACCAAACAATTCACAACAACTACCTAATACACACAAGTGTAAAGCAATGAAGAATATGTACATAAAGACATGATGGTACAGAACGGCATAGGCAAGATGCAGTAGAGATGAGATGAGTAATGTAGGGTATGTAAACATATAAAAGTGGCATTGTTTAAAGTGGCTAGTGATACATGTGTTACATAAAGATGGCAAGATGCAGTAGATAGCATAGAGTACAGTATATACAGTGGGGCAAAAAAGTATTGTCAGCCACCAATTGTGCAAGTTCTCCCACTTAAAAAGATGAGAGAAGCCTGTAATTTTCACCATAGGTACACTTCAATGACAGACAAAATGAGAAAAAAAATCCAGAAAATCACATTGTACGATTTTTAATGAATTTATTTGCAGATTAAGGTGGAAAATAAGTATTTGGTCAATAACAAAAGTTTATCTCAATACTTTTATGTACCCTTTGTTGGCAATGACAGTGCAACTCAGCATTCTTTGTCCTCCAAACACGACAAGTTGAGTTTTTACCAAAAAGCTATATTTTGGTTTCATCTGACCATATGACATTCTCCCAATCTTCTTCTGGATCATCCAAATGCTCTCTAGCAAACTTCAGACGGGCCTGTACATGTACTGGCTTAAGCAGGGGGACACGTCTGGCACTGCAGGATTTGAGTCCCTGGCGGCGTAGTGTGTTACTGATAGTAAGCTTTGTTACTTTGGTCCCAGCTCTCTGCAGGTCATTCACTAGGTCCCCCCGTGTGGTTCTGGGATTTTTGCTCACCGTTCTTGTGATCATTTGTACCCCACGGGGTGAGATCTTGCGTGGAGCCCCAGATCGAGGGAGATTATCAGTGGTCTTGTATGTCTACTATTTCCTAATAATTGCTCCCACAGTTGATTTCTTCAAACCAAGCTGCTTACCTATTGCAGATTCACTCTTCCCAGCCTGGTGCAGGTCTACAATTTTATTTCTGGTGTCCTTTGACAGCTCTTTGGTCTTGGCCATAGTGGAGTTTGTAGTGTGACTGTTTGAGGTTGTGGACAGGTGTCTTTTATACTGATAACAAGTTCAAACAGGTGCCATTAATACAGGTAACGAGTGGAGGACAGAGGGGCCTCTTAAAGAAGGTCTGTGAGAGCCTGAAATCTTGCTTGTTTGTAGGTGACCAAATACTTATTTCCCACCATAATTTGCAAATAAATTCACAAAAAATCCTACAATGTGATTTTCTGGATTTTTTATTCTCATTTTGTCTGTCATAGTTGACGTGTACCTATGATGAAAATTACAGGCCTCTCTCATCTTTTTAAGTGGGAGAACATGCACAATTGGTGGCTGACTAAATACTTTTTTGCCCCACTGTACATATGAGAAGAGTATGTAGGGTATGTAAACATTATATTAAGTGACATTGTTTAAAGTGGCTAGTGATACATTTATTACATCAATTTTTACAATATTAATGTGGCTGGAGTTGAGTCAGTATGTTGGCAGCAGCCACTCAATGTTAGTGATGGCTGTTTAACAGTCTGATGGCCTTGAGATACAAGTTGTTTTTCAGTCTCTCGGTCCCTGCTTTGATCCACCTGTACTGACCTCGCCTTCTGGATGATAGCGGGGTGAACAGGCAGTGGCTCGGGTGGTTGTTGTCCTTGATGATCTTTATGGCCTTCCTGTAACATCGGGTGGTGTATGTGTCCTGGAGGGCAGGCAGTTTGCCCCCGGTGATGCGTTGTGCCGACCTCACTACCCTCTGGACAGCCTTATGGTTGTGGGCGGAGCAGTTTCCGTACCAGGTGGTGATACACCCCGACAGGATGCTCACGATTGTGCATCTGTAAAAGTTTGTGAGTGATTTTGGTGACAAGCCAAATTTCTTCAGCCTCCTGAGGTTGAAGAGGCGCTGCTGCGCCTTCTTCACCACGCTGTCTGTGTGAGTGGACCAATTTAGTTTGTCTGTGATGTGTACACCAAGGAACTTAAAACATATTACCCTCTCCACTTCTGTCCCGTCGATGTGGATAGGGGGGTGCTCCCTCTGCTGTTCCCTGAAGTCCACAATCATCTCCTTTGTTTTGTTGACATTGAGTATGAGGTTATTTTCCTGACACCACACTCCGAGGGCATTCACCTCCTCCCTGTAGGCCGTCTTGTCGTTGTTAGTAATCAAGACTACCACTGTAGTGTCGTCTGCAAACACGATGATTGAGTTGGAGGCGTCGTGGGTGAACAGGGAGTACAGGAGAGGGCTCAAAACACACCCTTGTAGGGCCCCAGTGTTGAGGATCAGCGGGGTGGAGATGTTGTTACCTACCCTCACCACCTGGGGGTGGCCCGTCAGGAAGTCCAGTACTCAGTTGCACAGGGCGCCGTCGAGACCCAGGGTCTCGAGCTTAATGGCGAGTTTGGAGGGTGCTATGGTGTTAAATGCTGAGCTGTAGTCGATGAACAGCATTCTCACATAGTTATTCCTCTTGTCCAGATGGGTTAGTGCAGTGTGGTTGCGATTGCGTTGTCTGTGGACCTATAGGGTGGTAAGCAAATTGGAGGGGTCTAGGGTGTCAGGTAGGGTGGAGGTGATATGGTCTTTGACTAGTCAAGGAAAATGTATAGAGTAAAAAAAACATACATTTCTTTAGGAATGTAGTGAAGATAAGTATACATTTGTCAAAAGTATAAGTAGTGTAAAGTAAAGTACAGATACCCCCCAAAACTATTTAGTAGTACTTTCATCATTGGCTGTATGTAGACCAGACCTGGTGCTATTTTCTTTTGACTGCCTGAAGTCCAGGTTGATGGGATTTACACTTTTTAAATGTTTCTATCAGTTTCAATGCAACAGGTAGGTTCAATCAAGCACAAAGCTGCAGTACCTAAAATTATTCCAAATAGTATTTCAACCCAGGTCTGAGCAAGGCCCTGGGCAACCAACTTACTTCTTAACCAGTATTTATGTATTTTTCACAGAGATCGTCCATGTGTAGACCATGTATTATTTCTACTTTTTATCCTACCATGGTTGTAGTGGATCACACCAGACATTCAGACCCAGTATGTATTGTGTTTGTTGATCATCCATCCTCCATTCTCTGTGTTGGTAAGAGGGTGCTGGGGAGTGCTCAGGCCCATATCCCATCGGGAAGCAGTGGAATCTCAGACCAGATTTGACAGTGCATAAATAACTTTTTAGCATTTTAGCGAGAAAGGGAAGGAGGGAGGGAGGGAGAGAGAGAGAGCAGGAGAAAGGTACGGATGGATGGATGGAGCAATGGAGCGAAGGAGATAGGGATGGATGGATGGAGGGAGGGGAAGGATGGAGGGAACGAAGGACAAAAGGAAAGGAGGGAGCTAGGGAGAAATGGAAGGATGGAGCAAGGGAGAAAGGGAAGGAGTGAGGGAGAAAGGGAATGAAGGAGGGAGGGAGAGAGGGAAAAAGAGAAGGAAGGAGGGAGGGAGAGAGGGAAAAGGAGAAGGAGGGAGGGAGCGAGGGAGAAAGAGAAGGAGGGAGGGAGCGAGGGAGAAAGGGAAGGAGGGATGGAGCGAGGGAGAAAGGGAAGGAGGTAGGGAGAGAGGGAGAAAGGGAAGGAGGGAGGGAGAGGGAAAAAGAAAGATGGAGGGACGTAGGTTGACCTTGAGGGTTCCTTCTCTATCTTGCAATTTTCAGGCCAGGGGAGAGTTGATCTAGTGAACGTTTTATAGAGGCAGGGCTGGCAGGGGATGGGGCCCATAGGGGCTGTGTGGGTCTGCCTTTTACCTCTTTTCAATCAAACAACAGGAATGAGTGGTAAGTAGAAAACACCAGGGAACAACACACACACACACATACACACATACGCACACACACATACATTTAGTAACCTCTTTAGCCCTCTTTGTTTCGGAAACAACAAAGGCTACTTTCAGGAATAGAATCCACCATGAATTGTTGAGAGGGAAATTGATGTGCCATTAGAATGCCTTTATTACTTTTCTATCAGGAGCTGGAGGATAACCTTGTGGTTTTAGAGTGGACAGGAGACGAGAGAGAAGGAAAGAAAGGGATAGGGAGAGAGAGAGAGAGAGCAGTGCTGGAGGAAGATATAAAATCCCAGCACATCAGACTGGCTCCATCAGAGTCACGAGAATGATGTTCTCAATGTTCATAAACCCATTTGAATTAATTACTCAGCCTGAAACCCAGAATTTGTAAGAAACTGGTTGAAATGAATCAGACGGAGGCCCAGCTACAGTAGTCTGAATATTTATTTACGAGAGTGTGCTAGCCTGTTGTACAAGACAATTCATTTTATACTGGCTTCTCACGCACACATTCACACAAACATATGCAAACACATTCACACAAACATACGCACACACATACTTCCACACAAAACAGAATGTATCCAACGCACATACTGTCTCACTAACCAGCCGACAGAGATTAGGGAGACCTTGTCCTTGAGACGTCCCGTTCTCTCCCAAATCTCTAGTCAGGTCAGCACCGAATATTGCTCAGACAGTCTGTGGTCAAGACACTATAACAGACATATTGTTTGACTGACTAAAACTACACACATCATTAATTATAACTTTATGATTCTAGTCAATTTCTACAATTATATCGTTTCTGAGTGGAGTATTCTAATCATTCCTTTAAAGCTATAAATTCCATCAACAATCAGGAAAAGCGGTGGGGCATTGGGGAAGGAGATGGGGGCGAGTTGCTTGAGGGGGGCATTTTTTAAGACCGTCTTTGACTTTTTCTAAATCAGTCTATATAACACACTGCCAGAATCCTACTAGTTCTAACCAGTTATGACCCGTTTTAGGCGGGCATGTCAGTTTTTAGAATGTTTTTTCCCCATTGCCCCTCGACCACAAGGCCTTCTCTGCTCCTTCTCCCGACAGTGGAAGTCAGTTGAAGGTGCCATGCCCAGTTGATAATCACCCTGATAATTGCCTCGAAACTGAACCTAAACTATAGCTAAACTGATTTCACATATACAGTTGAAGTCGGACGTTTACATACACCTTAGCCAAATACATTTAAACTCAGTTTTTCAGAATTTCTGACATTAAATCCTAGTAAAAAATTCCTGTCTTAGGTCAGTTAGGATCACCACTTTATTTTATAAATGTGAAATGTCAGTATAATACTGGAGAGAAGGATTTATTTCAGCTTTTATTTATTTTAATCACATTCCCAGTGGGTCAGAAGTTTACATACACTCAATTAGTATTTGGTAGCACTGACTTTGAATTGTTTTGGCCCATTCCTCCTGACAGAGCTGGTGTATCTGAGTCAGGTTTGTAGGCCTCCTTGCTCCCACATGCTTTTTCAGTTATGCCCACACATTTTCTATGGGATTGAGGTCAGGGCTTTGTAATGACCTCTCCAATACCTTGACTTTGTTGTCCATAAACCATTTTGCCACAAAATTGGAAGTATGCTTGGTCATTGTCCAATTGGAAGACCCATTTGCGACCAAGCTTTAACTTCCTGACTGATGTCTTGAGATGTTGCTTCATTATATCCACATAATGTTCCTACCTCATGATGCCATCTATTTTGTGAAGTGCACCAGCCCCTCCATCAGCAAAGCACCCCCACAACATGCTGCCACCCCCGTGCTTCACTGTTAGGATGGTGTTCTTCGGCTTGTAAGCCTCCCCCTTTTTCCTCCAAACATAACAAGGGTCATTATGGCGAAACAGTTCTATTTTTGTCTCACTAGCCCAGAGGACATTTCTCCAAAAAGCATGATCTTTGTTCCAATGTGCAGTTGCAAACCGTAGTCTGGCTTTTTTATGGCGGTTTTGGAGCAGTGGCTTCTTCCTTGCTGAGCGGCCTTTCAGGTTATGTCGATATAGGACTCGTTTTACTGTGGATATAGCTACGTTTGTACCTGTTTCCTCCAGCATCTTCACAAGGTCCTTTGCTGTTGTTTTGGGATTGATTTGTACTTTTTGCACCTAAGTCTGTTCATCTCTAGGAGACAGAATGCGTCTCCTTCCTGAGCGGTATGACGGCTGCGTGGTCCCATGGTGTTTATACTTGTGTACTATTGTTTGTACAGATGAATGTGATACCTTCATGCATTTACACATTTCTCCCAAGGATGAACCAGACTTGTGGAGGTCTACAATTTGTTTTCTGAGGTCTTGGCTGATTTCTTTTGATTTTCCTATGATGTCAAGCAAAGAGGCACTGAGTTTGAAGGTAGGCCTTGAAATACATCCACAGGTACACCTCCAATTAACTCAAATTATGTCAATTAGCCTATCAGAAGCTTCTGAAGCCATGACATTTTTTTTCTGGAATTTTCCAAGCTGTTTAAAAGCACAGTCAACTTAGTGTATGTAAACTTCTGACCCACTGGAATTGCGATACAGTGAGTTATAAGTGAAAAATCTGTCTGTAAACAATTGTTGAAAGATGTATTGTGTCATGCACGAAGTAGATGTCCTACCCGACTTGACAAAACTGTAGTTTGTTAACAAGAGATGAGTGGAGTGGTTGAAAAATTAGTTGTAATGACTCAAACCTAAGTATATGTAGTTTTCCGACTTCAACTCTGTACATATATATCACCAACAACAATAACAACAAAGTATGATGGGGGAGAGAGGCGGAGACTGGGAGAGTGAGCTGATAAGCGAGGTCAAGTAAAAGATGCATCGACTAATTATGTAATCACCTATTGATGAGCAAGGTCAAGTTAACGATGCATCGACTAATTATGTAATCACCTATTGATGAGCAAGGTCAAGTGAACGATGCATCAACTGATTATGTAATTACCTATTGATGAGCAAGGTCAAGTGAACGATGCATCAACTGATTATGTAATTAGCTATTGATGAGCAAGGTCAAGTGAACGATGCATCAACTAATTATGTAATCACCTATTGATGAGCAAGGTCAAGTGAACGATGCATAGGCTAATTTTGCAATCACCTGTTGATGAGCAAGGTCAAGTGAACGATGCATAGGCTAATTTTGCAATCACCTATTGATGAGCAAGGTCAAGTGAACGATGCATAGGCTAATTATGTAATCACCAGTTGATTAGCAAGGTGAAGTGAACAAAAAATAGGCTAATTATGTAATGACCTATTGATGAGCAAGGTCAAGCGAACGATGCATAGGCTAATTATGTAATCACCTATTGATGAGCAAGGTCAAGCGAATGATGCATAGGCTAATTATGTAATCACCTGTTGATGAGCAAGGTCAAGCGAATGATTCATAGGCTATCAAAGATAGAGGACGATTACGAGATCACAGGGTGGCGCCCTTACCTTTTTTTTGTAAAAAGCTACATTTGTGCTCTCTAATTTAACTATGCAAGTCAGTTAAGAACAAATTCTTAATGACGGCCTACCCCGTCAAACCCGGACAACGGTGGCCAATTGTACGCCTCCCTTTTGAACTTCCAATCACAGCCGAATGTGATGCAGCCTAGATTCAAACCAGGTACTGCAGTGACGCCTCTTGCACTGAGATGCAGTGTCTTAGATCACTGTGCCACTCGGGAGCCCCAAATTAACCTTTATGAATGGCTGGGTTAATCATTTAACTTAATAGTGGACCTAATTGGTTCCAACATTTTAAATGGACCTCAGGGGGAACACTGTCACAACCAGTTAATTTGCCTTTATTCATGTTATCGAATGCCCTTTTGATATCATGGAGAGAGATTTGGGCTCCCAGCCAGCTTCCTCAGTTGAGAGGAGTTCTTATGTCTTTTAAAAAGGACTTGATCTGGCTTAGTGTGTATTTACAATAAAAAGTGTACAATTCATTATAGAAACTTAAGAATGTTTGGTCGATTCATTTGGGTTCTCATAGTAATTCACCTGATTCAGATTCAATATCCGCAATAACCTTTATTTAACCTTTATTACAGCGAAGCTTGTTAGCCAGTAGACAGCTTGGTGGAATACCATGGAAGTAATGGTTGAGTTTAACTTGATGGATTTAACCAAATCTGACCATAACTCTATGCTCTTGATTCCTGCTTACAAGCTAAAATGAAAGCAGGAAGCACCAGTGACTTGGTCTCTAAAAAAAAGTGGTCAGATGAAGCAGATGCTAAACTACAGGACTGTTTTGCTATACCAGACTGGAATATGTTCCTGGATTCTTCCAATGGCATTGAGGAGTACACCACATCAGTCACTGGCTTTATCAATATGTGCAACAAGGACATCGTCCCCACAGTGACTGTATGTGCATACCCCAACCAGAAGCCATGGATTACAGGCAACAGGGTAGAGCTGGTGCTTTCAAGGAGCGGGACTCTTACCCGGAAGCCCATAAGAAATCCCGCTATGCGCTCAGATGAACCATCAAACAGGCAAAGCGTCAATACGGGACTAATATCGAATCGTACTACACCGGCTCGTCGGATGTTGCAGGGCTTGCAAACTATTACAGACTAAAAAGGGAATCACAGCCGAGAGTTGCCTTTGTGACACAAGCCTACCAGACGAGCTAAATAACTTCTATGCTCGCTTCAAGGCAAGTAACACTGAAACATGCATTAGAGCATCAGCTGTTCCTGACGACTGTGTGATCATGCTCTCCGCAGCCAATGTGAGTAAGATCTTTAAACAGGTCAACATTCACAAGGCCGCTGTGCCAGACAGATTATCAGGACGTGTACTCTGAGCATGCACTGACCAACTGGCAAGTGTCTTCTTTGACATTTTCAACCTCTCCCTGTCTGAGTCTGTAATATCGTCATGTTTCAAGCAGACTACCATTGTTCCTGTGCCCAAGAACATTAAGGTGACCTGCCTAAATGGCTACCACCTCTGTATCCATGACATGCTTTGAAGGGCTGGTCATGGCTCACATCAACACCATTATGCCAGAAGCCCTAGACCCACTTCAATTTGCATGCCGCACCAACAGATCCACAGATGATGCAATCTCTATTGCACTCCACACTGCCCTTTCTCACCTGGACAAAAGGAACACCTATGTGAGAATGCTATTCATTGACTACAGCTCAGCGTTCAACAGCATAGTGCCCTCACAGTTCATCACTAAGCTAAGGACCCTGGGGCCATCTCACATTGTTTAAATCTTGTGTTTTTATCAATTATCTGGATGTGAAGCCCCCTCCCCCACCCCCGCACCTTGACTAACCATATCAATGTATGTGTTGTCGTGGCAAATTGTGTTCTGTATTTGCACTGAGTGAATGTGCGATTCAGAATGCATAATCACGAATAAGCGTTATGTTTCTCTGTCAACACACTCACTCACACATACATATGCACACAAACACACACACACACACACACACACACAGGGGAGAAAACAAATACACACACAAATAAAATTAAAAATAATAAACACGACAATAAGGCATTCAGACTAAAACCAATCATCTGAGCATCTGGACCTCCAGAACCAATCACCTGTGCATCTGGACCTCTCAAACCAATAATCTGAGCATCTGGACCTCCAGAACCAATCACCTGTGCATCTGGACCTCTCAAACCAATAATCTGAGCATCTGGACCTCCAGAACCAATCACCTGCACATCTGGACTTCTCAAACCAATAATCTGAGCATCTGGACCTCCAGAACCAATCCCCTGTGCATCTGGACCTCTCAAACCAGTAATCTGAGCATCTGGACCTCCAGAACCAATCACCTGTGCATCTGGACCTCTCAAACCAATAATCTGAGCATCTGGACCTCCAGAACCAATCACCTGTGCATCTGGACATCCAGAACCAATCACCTGCACATCTGGACCTCCAGAACCAATCCCCTGTGCATCTGGACAACCAGAACCAATCACCTGTGCATCTGGACCTCCAGAATAAGTCACCTGTGCATCTGGACCTCCAGAACCATTAACCTGTGCATCTGGACCTCCAGAACCATTAACCTGTGCATCTGGACCTCCAGAACCATTAACCTGTGCATCTGGACCTCCAGAACAAGTCACCTGTGCATCTGGACCTCCAGAATAAGTCACCTGTGCATCTGGACCTCCAGAATAAGTCACCTGTGCATCTGGACCTCCAGAACCATTAACCTGTGCATCTGGACCTCCAGAACCATTAACCTGTGCATCTGGACCTCCAGAACAAGTCACCTGTGCATCTGGACCTCCAGAATAAGTCACCTGTGCATCTGGACCTCCAGAATAAGTCACCTGTGCATCTGGACCTCCAGAACCATTAACCTGTGCATCTGGACCTCCAGAACCATTAACCTGTGCATCTGGACCTCCAGAACAAGACACCTGTGCATATGGACCTCCAGAACAAGACACCTGTGCATCTGGACCTCCATAACCATTAACCTGTGCATCTGGACCTCCAGAACCATTAACCTTTGCATCTGGACCTCCAGAACCAATCATCTAAGCACCTGGACCTCCAGCTAGCTGCTTATTGGAGAAAAATACTCTATCCCCTTTGGCATTCAGAGAATGTGTGTTTCATTTAGCCTGGTCTCCCAGTGTGTTAATATTGTGCTCTGAACCTCCAGGAATCCTCCTGTGTTTGAACAAGGTAAAGATGCTGAGACCCAGGAGGGGTGCCTGATTACTTTCATATTCATGAGAGCATGAGAGGAGATGCCTTATATCTTCTCCTCAATTGCATTACTGTTTCTCAGCGTCTTTTTGGGTGAATATGTCTATATTAGTGTGAGCTGGAGATGTGTAGGTTGCCCTCAAAACAAAGAGGTCAATTTCTCTATTTTTCTCTCATCCTTTTTTCTCACTCTCTCTATTTTTCTTTCTCCACTCTCACTATCTCTTTCTCTCCTATCTTTATTGCTCTTTCTCTCTCCCTCTCTTTTTTGTTTTACCTTTATTTAACTAGGCAAGTCAGGAACAGTGGGTTCAGGGGTCTCAGTATCTTTACCTTATTCAAACACAGGAGGATTCCTGGAGGTTCAGAGCACAATATTAACACACTGGGAGACCTTGTCAGCTCGGAGGTTTGAACTTGCAACCTTCCGGTTACTAGTCCAACACTAGGCTACCCTGCCACCCCAACTAAATTTTTTCAATTCAATTCAAGGGCTTTATTGGCATGGGAAACATGCCAAAGCAAGTGAGGTAGATAATATATAAAGTGAAGATATAAAGTGAAATAAACAATAAAAATTAACAGTAAACATTACACATACAGAAGTTTCAAAACAATAAAGACATTACAAATGTCATTATTTATATATATATATATATATATATATATATATATATATATACACAGTGTTTTAACAATGTACAAATGGTTAAAGTACACAAGAAAAAATAAATAAGCATAAATATGGGTTTTATTTACTCTCTCCTCCACTCTATATATCTCTCTTTCACACCTCTCTCATTCTTCCCTCTCTCTCTCTCTCTACTCTCCTCTCTCTCTCTCTTTTGCCCCTCTCTCTTCTCCCCTTTCTATCTCCACCCCTCTCTCCCCTTTCTGTCTTCACCCCTCTCTCCCCTCTCTGTCTTCACCCCTCTCTCCCCTTTCTGTCTTCACCCCTCTCCCCCCTTTCTGTCTTCACCCCTTTCTATCTCCTCTCCTCTCTCTATCTCTTTCTCCCCCTCTCACTTTATCTCTCTTTCTCCCCTCTATCTCTCTATCTCTCTTTCTCCCCCTCTCTCTTTATCTCTCTACTCTACTCCCTCTATCTTTCTTTCTCCCCCCTCTCTACTCTCCTCTCTCTATCTCTCTTTCTCCCCTCTCTCTTCTCTCTGTCTTCACCCCTCTCTCTATCTCTCTTTCTCCTCTATCTCTTCTCCTCTCTCTATATCTCTTTCTCCCCCTCTCACTTTATCTCTCTTCCCCCCCTCTCTCTACTCTCCTCTCTCTATCTTTATTTCTCCCCTCTCTCTACTCTCCTCTCTCCCCTCTGTCTTCATCTCTCTCTCTATCTCTCTTTCTCCCCTCTCTCTTTCTCTCCCCTCTCTTCTCCCCATCTCTCTGTCTCCACTCTCTCTCTCTTTCTCCCCTCTGTCTTCTCCCCTCTCTCTAGCTCTCTTTCTCCCGCTCTCTTTCTCCCCTCGTTCTCTTTCTCCCCTCTCTCTTCTCCCCTCTATATATATTTTTCTCCCCCCTCTCTCTCTTTCTCCCCCTCTCTTTTTCCCCTCTCTCTTCTCCCCTATCTCTCTCTTCATCTCTTTTTCTCCCCTCTCTGTCACTCGTTCTCCCCTCTCTCTTCTCCCCTCTCTATTCTCACCCCTCCCTCCCTCCCATCTCTCTCTCTCTCTCTCTCTCTTTCTATATTTTTGTCTCATTTATCCTTCCCTCTCTCTTTACCACTCTCCCCCTCCTTTCTCTCTTTGAGTCAGAGTTGAGCGCTTTTAAAAATATTTAAAGTTGAGTTGCAGCCCTACATCCTAATCCTTCACTAACTGTTAATCCTAACAGTATGCTCCACTTCTAAAGACGTGGAAGGCTGACAATCAAATGTCAGGGGAAAAGGAGAGGATCGAGTGCTTCTGGAGATTAATTCAGGGGGCGAGACAGAGAGTGATATAGTCAGAGAGATGGGTCTTCAGATCCCCTGTAAAACAATACTAGTTGCCATCCTCTCTTTTATAATGGCTGTCATTTCCATCTGTCTCATAGCTGGCTGTTAAATGGCTTTCAGAGTATTATGAGAAAGTCCTAGTGCAGGGGTAATCTTCATCTTTCTCTCTTTATCGCAGATCCTTTAAGCTCCTAAGCTTTTAGTGGAAGCCAAAATTTCAAAATGTTCCAACTGGATCTATCTATTTATTTCATTTCATTGCATTGTTTGCCCGTGTCTGTGTGTGGCCCGTTCCTATCGATCAAGACCCCTCCCTGCAGGAACATACTGTATATAGCATCAGCGTCACTTAGGGTGGAAGAAAGAAGGAAACAAAGGAACTGCAGCTCTGTGAAGACTACATCACACTGCTGCTCTGTGTATGAGCTACAGTGCAATGTATAATGATTCCAGGGAATGGACAGAGCCAATCAGTATGGAGTCGGGGTGAGTGAACAGTGTGATGGAAATCCATGCTGCCTGCTGGGGCGCCATACAAAGATGGCTATCCATTAGTAAAGAATAGCGGCCTGTGCATTCCTAAGCCGAGGCAGCTAGTCCCTCCGAGAGGTATTATCTATCCAAGGCCGATATCAGCACAAGACTGCCTGACTCAAAACCACCTCTCTCTCTCTCTCTCTCTCTCTCTCGCGCTCTCTCTCTCTCTCTCTCTCTCTCTCTCTTTATATTTAACATTCTCTCGCTCTCGCTCTCTTCCTCTCTCTCTCATTGTATTTCCCTCTCTATCTCTCCCTATCTCTCCCTCTCTCTCTCTCTCTAGAAAAACGGTAATAACTAGGCCTAATGAAAAAGAAAAATCAGGTACACGGTTTGCTTTGACTTAGGAGTCATCTTTGCTGTACATATTGGAGCTAGAAAATGGGCTACGTTGATCCCAATGCTAATGTGGAAGCGCCTTTGGGGAGCGTAGAGTTAGGCAGCATGCGGTGTGTGCTAGGAGCCAGGCGGTGAGAGGAGATTAAAACAGTGTCGTGTTGCTGACTTGTTCTTAGCAGGCACTGGGGTTTAGTTTTTAGTAGGGGCCACCACTGAGGAGGATTTGGGTTTTGGGATGTCGGCCTGGTAGATGCTTTATTGGAGTGAAACAGTGTGTGTGTGTGTGTGTGTGTGTGGGTGCATGTTTAAGCTCCCTATAAGAACACAGACTGGGCTTTAAAAAATACAACTTAACTCTGAAAGAATGTGGTTGGTTTGAATATTGTTTTTCACCCTCGCCGTTTTATTTTGTTTGCTGGGTTGCTTTGTAATTCATTTTCAGAGAATTTTCAGAAGTTATTAATCTGTTTACAAATTTCATTGTATGTCCTTTCGTAAGAGTGCTGGTGAGGAAAAGCTGTGTTTGCATTCACTGAAGAATGTTGTTTTCCCAGAAAGGAACCTCAGAGAGACCTGGAAAAAACAACAGAATGCATTATATTATTTTACCCCCCTCTGTCCCTCTCTCTCTCTACCCATCCATCTATCCATCCCTCCCTCCCTCAACCTTTTCCCACAATAACTATAAACACTGAGTCACAGCACTTATGGTTTAGAATGAAGGGGTTGTGTAAACAGTGTAACAATAGAGTCAACAGAAAGACGTTGTCTAGTTGTTGGGATAAACACTGGGGGAGAATTGAGGAATAGGCTGTACTGTCTCCGCTGTCAGTGTGTGTGTGTGTGTGTGTGTGTGTGTGTGCGCGCATGTGTGTGCATTTGTGTATGTTTCACTCTCTATGTCTATGTCTGTAGGAAAGGGTTAGTATGGTAAGGAGAGGCCTCCATCCTGATTCACTATGTCATGGGGCAGCCGCAGTCAGCGTGGCTTTTCTATAGCACAGCCCTCTCCGGCCCTGCTCCTCCAGCTCTGCTCCTCCTCCTGTATGCAGGAGACAGATGACATTTCTCCAGTCTGTTGTCTGGCGGGCTCACCGAGGGGACAGGCTGATCGAAAGCAACGGCTCATGGTTTAACATAGCATTCTCTATGAAGCGGGGACAGTCAGAGCCACCCTCAGCCTCAGGGGCGAGAAAGAAAGGAAGAGAGATAGAGAGAGAGAGGCAGGGAGCAAGATAGCTGGGAATAAGGGGCAGCATTGCCTGGAGCTCAGGAAGGAGGGGGAAGAGGTGCGCGCCCTGCCCTGATGCACTCTGGGCAATTAGACCATATGTCTATGCTCTTACCTTTCCCTCCCCTCATGATGGATAATGGAGGAAAATAGTGCAGGTCGTAAGGTCAGCAGTCTGCAGTGTGCCTGAGTACTCTCACTGGCTGAGGTAGCCACAGCACGCCATTCCATCACACCACACACACACACAGGACAGCTACACAGCTGCACAGATACACTTTACATACATTCTCCTCCGTCACACACACACACACACACACTCTGACCCAAGCAGAAGGTAATTTATGATTCCATAACCCTATGTCTCTCACACACACATACACCAATCTGATTGCTCACTGCATCGGTAAGAAAACCAATTCAAAAGTTACAAATCAAATGTTACGAATCACCGGGTCACAAAAGTTTTTTACTCATATTTGTTTCTGCCTTATTCTGAAAATACCTCTAATCTGTTGTGCCTGAATTGTTGCGTCCTCTCCTTCAGCATATCAAACTTTTCTGCATGTGACTGAGTGTGGCATTGGTCTACTCAGATAACATCTGTCCTCACAGTGCGGGAGATGCAGCTGCTCGTGCCAACGAGAGGAAGACTGACCCTATCCCTGTTCTAACACTGGCCACATCTGCGCAGCACCTTCAGCATATAATTTGTAAAATTATATCATAGGCTTTATTAATTGAGGGACATCCAATGTAATTTGCTGTGTTAATGTTACCAAATGCGCTGTAGGAAACAGTGTTTTACCAGCGGAGAAGTGCAGGCACATCTTGCTGATTGCACATCTACAGCTAGTTGGGGTTTTTCGATTGCCAGGTTGACCGTACAAATATAGTTCTGCACACACACACACACAGAGCCCCTCAGCTCAAGAAGTCAGCATAATGTGTTCATGCAACAATTGTTAGTGCATCGAATTGTATCGATTCGTTCCACTAATCAAATGATAACGTATCAAATTGTTTCAAACTAAAATGCATGGTTCCTGTATCGTATAAGAGCCCATGTATCTAGATGCGTATTGAATTGTCTTGTAAGGAGAGTTGCACATCTCCAGTAAATATGTATACCTCCTAATGCAGGAGTTGAATCTGGGATTTAAGACACGCTGCCTCTGATTTAAAGCCTTCCTCTGCAGACTAAACCCACCCACCCTGTTGAGCCAGCCAACGCTTTGATTAAAAGGGTTTTAATGCTAGTTTTTGCCAGTCGGCTTCTCTCTCTCTCTCTCTCTCTCTCTCTCTCTCTCTCTCTCTACACTCCCCACTGGTAGGGTTGACCTTTCCTTCTCTCTCTGAGATGAGACATAATTTACACATATACAGTATGTACAGTGCCTTGCGAAAGTATTCGGCCCAATTGAACTTTGCGACCTTTTGCCACATTTCAGGCTTCAAACATAAAGATATAAAACTGTATTTTTTTGTGAAGAATCAACAACAAGTGGGATACAATCATGAAGTGGAATGACATTTATTGGACATTTCAAACTTTTTTAACAAATAAAAAACTGAAAAATTGGGCGTGCAAAATTATTCAGCCCCCTTAAGTTAATACTTTGTAGCGCCACCTTTTGCTGCGATTACAGCTGTAAGTCGCTTGGGGTATGTCTATCAGTTTTGCACATCGAGAGACTGACATTTTTTCCCATTCCTTCTTGCAAAACAGCTCGAGCTCAGTGAGGTTGGATGGAGAGCATTTGTGAACAGCAGTTTTCAGTTCTTTCCACAGATTCTTGATTGGATTCAGGTCTGGACTTTGACTTGGCCATTCTAACACCTGGATATGTTTATGTTTGAACCATTCCATTGTAGATTTTGCTTTATGTTTTGGATCATTGTCTTGTTGGAAGACAAATCTCCGTCCCAGTCTCAGGTCTTTTGCAGACTCCATCAGGTTTTCTTCCAGAATGGTCCTGTATTTGGCTCCATCCATCTTCCCATCAATTTTAACCATCTTCCCTGTCCCTGCTGAAGAAAAGCAGGCCCAAACCATGATGCTGCCACCACCATGTTTGACAGTGGGGATGGTGTGTTCAGCTGTGTTGCTTTTACGCCAAACATAACGTTTTGCATTGTTGCCAAAAAGTTCAATTTTGGTTTCATCTGACCAGAGCACCTTCTTCCACATGTTTGGTGTGTCTCCCAGGTGGCTTGTGGCAAACTTTAAACTACACTTTTTATAGATATCTTTAAGAAATGGCTTTCTTCTTGCCACTCTTCCATAAAGGCCAGATTTGTGCAATATACGACTGATTGTTGTCCTATGGACAGAGTCTCCCACCTCAGCTGTAGATCTCTGCAGTTCATCCAGAGTGATCATGGGCCTCTTGGTTGCATCTCTGATCAGTCTTCTCCTTGTATGAGCTGAAAGTTTAGAGGGACGGCCAGGTCTTGGTAGATTTGCAGTGGTCTGATACTCCTTCCATTTCAATATTATCACTTGCACAGTGCTCCTTGGGATGTTTAAAGCATGGGAAATCTTTTTGTATCCAAATCCGTCTTTAAAATTCTTCACAACAGTATCTTGGACCTGCCTGGTGTGTTCCTTGTTCTTCATGATGCTCTCTGCGCTTTTAACGGACCTCTGAGACTATCACAGTGCAGGTGCATTTATACAGAGACTTGATTACACACAGGTGGATTGTATTTATTATCATTAGTCATTTAGGTCAACATTGGATCATTCAGAGATCCTCACTGAACTTCTGGAGAGAGTTTGCTGCACTGAAAGTAAAGGGGCTGAATAATTTTGCACGCCCAATTTTTCAGTTTTTTATTTGTTAAAAAAGTTTGAAATATCCAATAAATGTCGTTCCACTTCATGATTGTGTCCCACTTGTTGTTGATTCTTCACAAAAAAATACAGTTTTATATTTCTATGTTTGAAGCCTGAAATGTGGCAAAAGGTCGCAAAGTTCAAGGGGGCCGAATACTTTCGCAAGGCACTGTATCTCTAAGCTCGTTCAATTACCAGCCGTGACATGCCCATACGCTGCATGCTCCACGGCTCTGTGAAGCCCAAACAAGGCCAATAACCCACACTTTGTCAACCACTGCCACCCACCTGCCAAAGCCCGACTTGCTGTGTGCGATAGGATAGCTATTGTAGCCAGCAACCGTGATTCACTTTGTTAAATGGACAATGACCGCAGTGCTCGTCTTGTCGGACAATGACTGCAGTGCGTGTCGTGATGGACAATTATGTAATATATTGTTATTATAATCAGCATCATTAACACTACCGGCTCTTTAGAATTATTATGATTATCCCTCAGTGTGTGTGTGTGTGTGTACTTGCGTGTGTGTGTGTGTGTGTGAGTGAGTGTGTGTGTGTACTTGCGTCCATCCCTATCAGAAGACGCCAGTGGGTGGAACTATTGATCTTGTGTTTGACCTGTATCACAGGGTGTGTGGAGGAGACATTTTGCTTGACAAAGGGGCTCATTACCTTACTCTATTGTCCTTGGCTGCTATAATTGCTGTCATTTTCTCTCTCTGTATTATGTTTGCATGTGTGTGCGTGTGTGTGTGTGTGTGTGTGTGTGTGTGTGTTCTTGTGTCCATCGGTTTGTGTGTGTATGTACGTGTGGATGCTTGCGTCCATCTGTCCATGTGTGTGTGCCTGAGTGTGCGTCCGTGTGGGGGTATAGCCAAATAGCAGCTCTCAAATTGCTCCCCTACCCTGCAGATTATTCCTATAGTAGGGAGTGGGCCTCTAAGTATCCTTCCTGGTTAAGCACACATCCGTAATTGGACTGTGTGTCTGGTGTAATTGCAGGGGTTTAAACATGGCCGGATTAGACCCTGTGTGTTTGCCATCATGTTTGACTAGCAGCTCTGATGAGAAAGGAATCCTTCCATTGAGAGAGAGTGGACAGGCGGAATACTAAAAGCCTAGAGCAGGAAAATGAAAAACCTGGATACTTAGAGAAGTAGTAGGATGTCTTATTCCACATGGTACTACACTGGAATATGGCAATATATTGTCAAGTGTGACTACATTTTTACATTGCAATTTATTGTATGCCTCTGTATGGTAAAATTGCCTCTTGAACAAACTTCTAGGCTACAGATTTAATCACTGAATCATCCCTGTCCAGAATCTGAGGAGACAGTGACCTTTCTGTCGACTCTCTCACAACAGCCTTGCTTCTTCATTTCTAGATGGATAAAATATGCCTCGTTGACATTCACAACACAACACAGAGTTGAAAGAGTGCAACAAGGAAGGGTGAGAGAAGATACATATTAATTAGGTTTGTTTCTAAACGTTGAACATGGCTGTGGGTGTTAAGGTTAGTTCTCAGAGGCTACAGCTGACCTTCCTCTACCTATATTCACTTTAATGAAGTGTTGCCTGAGTAACACACAACTCAACACATAACTACTCAAATAACTACCTCCATTAGCATGTTAGCTACTATTTAGCATAGCTTAAGTGGTCAGACTAGAGTTGTTGGACTAGATTCCAAGTGTTGTTTTTGAGAGTAAACCCAGTTTAAAATTCAACAGATGGAGGAGGCTCAGTTTATTTTGAGACAGTGTCGGTTTGTTTTGAGATGAAGCCCATTTAAAATCAGACAGGCAAAGGAAAGGAGGAGTGGGGGGAGGGTGGGATGGAGGGGGTGGAAGATTAGTTTGTTTTGAGATGATGTTACTTTGATCTGTGGAGAAAACATAAATATTGATACAGTCTCAGTAGTCAAAAACATGGAGGCTGATTGGTCTTTGAACTGTGAACTCAATTACCCAAAGTCCCTTGGGGTCTCCGAAAAGATCAATGTGGATTCGACTTGGATTGGCGATTGGAGATTAGGACTGGGGTTGTTATGATCAGAAATAGAGTAGATATAGTATAGTGTATATGGTTGTGTTCTTCCTGATGAAGTATACAACACTTATACTATTCTTCAGATCAGAGTTAAAGGAAATAATGTGATTTGTGTATATGAAGTAAGATACAATTAGAGGTAAGTTATATTGTAAAGACAGTACAGAGAGACAGTTAGAGGTAAGTTATGTTGTAAAGACAGTTAGAGGTATGTTATGTTATAAAGAAAGTTAGAGGTAAATGATGTCGTAAAGACAGAGGTACGTTATGTTGTAAATACAGTTAGAAGTAAGTTATATTGTAAAGACAGTACAGAGAGACAGTTAGAGGTAAGTTATGTTGTAAAGACAGTTAGAGGTATGTTATGTTATAAAGAAAGTTAGAGGTAAATGATGTCGTAAAGACAGAGGTACGTTATGTTGTAAATACAGTTAGAAGTAAGTTATATTGTAAAGACAGTACAGAGAGACAGTTAGAGGTAAGTTACATTGTAAATACAGTACAGAGAGACAGAGGTAAGTTATGTTGTAAAGACAGTTAGAGGTATGTTATATTGTAAAGACAGTACAGAGAGACAGAGGTAAGTTATGTTGTAAAGACAGTTAGATGTAAGTTATATTGTAAAGACAGTTAGAGGTAAGTTATATTGTAAAGACAGTTAGAGGTATGTTTTTTTTTCACCTTTATTTAGCCAGGTAGGCAAGTTGAAAACACGTTCTCATTTACAATTGTGACCTGGCCAAGATAAAACAAAGTAGTTTGACACATACAACAACACAGAGTTACACATGGAGTAAAACAAACATACAGTCAATAATACAGTATAAACAAGTCTATATACGATGTGAGCAAATTAGGTGAGATAAGGGAGGTAAAGGCAAAAAAAGGCCATGGTGGCGAAGTAAATACAATATAGCAAGTAAAACACTGGAATGGTGGATTTGCAGTGGAAGAATGTACAAAGTAGAGATATAAATAATGGGGTGCAAAGGAGCAAAATAAATAAATAAATAAATACAGTAGGGAAAGAGGTAGTTGTTTGGGCTAAATCATAGATGGGCTATGTACAGGTGCAGTAATCTGTGATATGCTCTGACAGCTGTTGTTTAAAGCTAGTGAGGGAGATAAGTGTTTCAGTTTCAGAGATTTTTGTAGTTCGTTCCAGTCATTGGCAGCAGAAAACTTGAAGGAGAGACGGCCAAAGGAAGAATTGGTTTTGGGGGTGACCAGAGAGATATACCTGCGTGCTACAGGTGGGTGCTGCGATGGTGACCAGCGAGCTGAGATAAGGGGGTACTTTACCTAGCGGGTCTTGTAGATGTTATATTGTAAAGACAGTTAGAGGTAAGTTATGTTGTAAAGACAGAGGTAAGTTATATTGTAAGTTATATCGTAAAGACAGTTAGAGGTAAGTTATATTGTGAGAGAAAGTTAGAGGTACTTTATATTGTAAAAACAGTTATAGGTAAGTTATATTGTAAATACACAGTACAGAGAGACAATTAAAGGTAAGTTTTATTGTAAAGACAGTTAGAGGTACGTTATAGTGTAATGACATTTCGAGGTACATTATGTTGTAATGATAGTTAGAGGTACGTTATATTGTAAAGACAGTTAGAGGTACGTTATATTCTAAAGACAGTTAGAGGTGCGTTATATTGTAATGACAGTTAGAGGTACGTTATGTTGTAAAGACAGAGGTACGTTATATTGTAAAGACAGTTAGATGTACGTTATATTGTAAAGACAGTTAGAGGTACGTTATGTTGTAAAGACAGAGGTATGTTATATTGTAAAGACAGTTAGATGTACGTTATATTGTAAAGACAGTTAGAGGTATGTTATATTGTAAAGACATTTCGAGGTAAGTTATATTCTAAAGACACAGTACAGAGAAACAGTTAAAGGTAAGTTATATTGTAAAGACAGTTAGAGGTACATTATAGTGTAAAGACAGTTAGAGGTTTGTTATATTTTGAAGACAGTTAAAGGTACCCAAAAATCAAGCTAGTCTTCCTCTATAGAAAGAGGACAAGTTTGTCCTCTACAAATAGAAGACAAATTGTGCAAGCTACTTTTATGTCTGTTATACATTATAGGGATATTATTTACATGCATGCTACAGCATCAACACTTAAATCGCTGCTTGCTACTTATCATTGCGCACCTAGATGCACCAGCTACAGAACTCACCACTGAGTTTTATATCAAAATGTGGGTTGGACTTCACTGTCTGTGAGACAAGAACAACATGCTCCCGTGTTTGTCTATACAGCACTTCTGAATAAGCTACCTTCTTATTTATCATCACTCATCAATATTATAATTATAATTCCTAAAACCAGGTCTCAAGCGTGGATTACACTTGAGGCCCATGTGATTTCCACAGAGTTGGGTATGGCTGCCTTTTCCTGTTACGGAGTGGCTTTGCTCCTTGCTTATGGAATAGCCTGCAGATTAAACTTGAACCTGAGACTCTTGTCCCCCTTGCCCATTTTAAATATTTATTGGAGGATTTTTATTTTGTATGGCTTGTAACTGTTTCGGGTAATGCAAATTCTTGTGCTGTTAGGGGAATAACCTGTGTGTAAATGTAATCTGTTGTTGTATTTTTTGTGTTATCTGTGATCGATTTGTTTGTCTTGTGCAGTTTCTTAATCATTGTACCTAAACTGTATGTGTAAACATGTATACGCAGGGCCCAGCTGTGAAACAGGCTGTCTCAGTCTGTGTTCCTTGCTGAAATAAAAGTATAATAAAATATTTAAAAAACGTGTTTAAAAAAAGCTACATTATATTGTAAAGACACAGTGCAGAGAGACAGAGGTAGGTTATATTGTGAGAGACAGTTAGATGTATGTTATATTGTAAAGACAGTTAGAGGTAGGTTATATTGTGAGAGATTGAAATGTCATGATGACTATGTTACATGATTAACGAAGAAGCTAGATGTTAATTAAAAGTTATATCTGAGCCTCACAAATACAAATAGACTGACAGCTCTAGGATTGATAATTAAATTAAACCAAAAAGGTAATTAAACACAGAGTCACTTACAATGCCTTCACTCTTAGAAATAAGGGTTCAGATAGGGTACAGTACTGCTCCCCCCTGGGGTACAATTACACAACATGCATAATGTACCTTCAGGGTATTCTTGGGAAGTATTTAGACCCCTAGACTTCTTCCACATTTTGTTATGTTAAAGCCTTATTCTAAAATGGATTTCAAAAATAATAATTCTCATCAATTATCAGACAATACCCCATAATGACAAAGCAAAAACAAGAATATCACATTTACATAAGTATTCAGACCCTGTACTCAGTACTTTGTTGAAGCACCTTTGGCAGCAATTGTAACCTTGAGTCTTCTTTGATATGACGCTACAAGCTTGGCACACCTGTATTTGGGGAGTTTATCCCATTCTGTTCTGCAAATCCTCTCAAGCTCTGTCAGGTTGGATGGGGAACTTTCCTGCACAGCTATTTTCAGGTCTCTTCAGAGATTTTTGATCGAGTTCAAATCCGGGCTCTGGCTGGGCCACTCAAGGACATACAGAGACTTGTCCTGAAGCCACTCCTGTATTGTCTTGGCTGTGCGCTTCGGGTCATTGTCCTGTTGGAAGGTGAACCTTCGCTCCAGTCTGAGGTCCTGAGCGCTCTTGAACAGATGTTCATCAAGGATCTCTCTGTACGTTGCTCCATTCATCTTTGCCTTGATCTTGACTAGTCTCCCAGTCCCTGCCGCTGAAAAACATCCCCACAGCATGATGCTGCCACCACCATGCTTCACTGTAGGGTGGGTGCCAGTTGTCCTCCAGACGTGACGCTTGGCATTCAGGCCAACTCCAAGCGGGCTAACATGTACCTTTTACTGAGGAGTGGCTTCCGTCTGGCCACTCTACCATAAAGGCCTGATTGGTTGAGTGGTGCACAGATGGTTAACCTTCTGGAAGGTTCTCCTATCTCCAAAGAAGAAATGTAGAACTCTGTCAGAGTGACCATCGGTTCTTGGTCACCTCCCTGACCAAGGCTCTTCTCTCCCGATTGCTCAGTGTGGCCGGGGGGCCAGCTCTAGGAAGAGTCTTGGTGGTTCCAAACTACTTCCATTTAAGAATGAAGGAGGCCACTGTTTTCTTGGGGACCTTCAATGCTTCAAACACTTTAGGGTTATGGAAAATCCAACACAACACATTAAAGAGTGAAGCCCTCTACATTTTGTCTTGTGGCTATGTGGTGGTGTAGGGATGTTAAAGGATGTAATGTTTTATCTTTAGCTCATTCAGTACAAACATAGTTCACTGTTTTACCATTTGTTTTATATTTAATGTGGATGCTTTGGTGTGTTTGGACCCCAGGAAGAGCTAATGGGGTTCCCTAATAAATATAAATACAAATTTCAAGAATTGTGTTATAGATATGCTTGTCACCAGCTGAGAATGGGGAGGTTTGTCAGGACCAAAATAAATATGAACGGGGCAAAGCTCAAGTACTGTAATAACTTAGATGAAAACCTGCAATAGTATTTTGAAGAGCTAACAATGTATTTTACAGGGTGACATTTACACACATTTTAAGCGTAAAGACACCCCAGAATGGCTTTCCGAGTGGTGTTGGGTGTTCCTGAGTGTTCAAGTATCTGTGTTGACATAAATACGAGTTGAATATTGCTGTCCATCAATAATCTCCAACCAAATTCACTGAACTTGAACAATTTTGCCAAAAACATTTTGTTCTTTCGATGACATAGACTGGCCAAGTGAATCCAGGTGAAAGCTATGATCCCTTATTGATGTCACCTGTTAAATCCAATGTTGGTGTGATCCTGTTCAACATGATTCACAGATGTAATTGCTGCCAAAGGTGTTTCAAACAAATATTAACTCAGTGGGGTGTGAAGACATTTGCAATCAAGACATCTTTGTTCATTTTAGAAAAAGTCTATAATATTTATTTAAATTTGTAAATGTGGTTGTGAAAATCAGTAGGAAATAAATCAAATGAATTCCCTTTTTTAAATTTATAACGCTGTGAAGACTATCACTAGGCTATAAGTCCAGACACACACACACCCATACCCACACCCACACACCACAGAGTTTGTGGTCCTATCTCGTTCTGAAGGGCCGTGTCAGTGTCTTGGTGTTATCTTGTCACCCTGTCAACATCAAACGTGTCTTTGTCACAGGATGAACATTTGTCTCAAAGTTTCAAGAGACATTACTTTGTCACAGGGTTAACACACATGTTAATGAAGAGTAATTCTGAGCCTCACAGCGGAAAATAGAACAACAGCTGCGCTTGAAGTCGGACGTTTACATACACTTAGGTTGGAGTCATTAAAACTCATTTTTCAACCACTCTACAAATGTATTGTTAATGAACTATAGTTTTGGGAAGTGGGTTAGGACATCTACTTTGTCCTTGAAACAAGCAATTTTTCCAATTGTATAGAGACATATTATTTCACGTAGAATTCACTGTACCACAATTCCAGTGGGTCAGAAGTTTACATACACTAAATTGACTGTGCATTTAAACAGATTGGAAAAAATCCAGAAAATTATGTCATGGCTTTAGAAGCTTCTTCTAAATGACATCATTTCAATTAATTGGAGGTGTACCTGTGGATGTATTTCAAGGCCTACCTTCAAACTCAGTGCCTCTTTGCTTGACATCATGGGACAATCAAAAGAAATCAGCCAAGACCTCAGGGAAAAAAATGTAGACCTCCACAAGTCTGGTTCATCATTGGGAGCAATTTCCAAATGCCTGAAGGTACCACGTTCATCTGTACAAACAATAGTACACAAGTATAAACACCATGGGACCACGCAGTCGTCATACCGCTCAGGAAGGAGACGCGTTCTGTCTCCTAGAGATGAACATACTTTGGTCGAAAAGTGCAAATCAATCCCAGAACAACGGCAAAGGACCTTGAGAAGATGATGGAGGAAACAGGTACAAAAGTATCAATATCCACAGTAAAACGAGTCCTATATCGACATAACCTGAAAGGCCACTCAGCAAGGAAGAAGCCATTGCTCCAAAACCGTCATAAAAATAGCCAGACTACAGTTTGCAACAGCACATGGGGACAACGATCGCACTTTTTGGAGAAATGTCCTCTGGTCTGATGAAACAAAAACATAACGGTTTGGCCATAATGACCCTTGTTATGTTTGGAGGTAAAAGGGGGAGGCTTACAAGCCGAAGAACACCATCCCAACCGTGAAGCACGGGGGTAGCAGCATCATGTTGTGGGGGTGCTTTGCTGCAGGAGGTACTGATGCACTTCACAAAATAGATGGCATCATGAGGTGGGAAAATTATGTGGATATATTGAAGCAACATCTCAAGACATCAGTCAGGAAGTTAACCTCTTGAACCGCTGGGGGCAGTATTTCATTTTTGGATAAAAAACGTTCCCGTTTTAAACAAGATATTTTGTCACGAAAAGATGCTTGACTATGCAAATAATTGACAGCTTTGGAAAGAAAACACTCTGACATTTCCAAAACTGCAAAGATATTGTCTGTGAGTGCCACAGAACTAATGCTACAGGCGAAACCAAGATGAAATTTCATACAGGAAGTGAGCCAGATTTTGAATGTGCTGTTTTCCAATGTCTCCTTATATGGCTGTGAATGCGCAAGGAATGAGCCTACACTTTCTGTCGTTTCCCCAAAGTGTCTGCAGCATTGTGACGTATTTGTAGGCATATCATTGGAAAATTGACCATAAGAGACTACATTTACCAGGTGTCCGCTCGGTGTCCTCCGTCGAAACTATTGCGTAATCTCCAGGTGCGTGCATTTTTCAATTTGGTTCAGAGGAGAAACCAAACTGCCTCGAGTGATTTATCATCGAATAGATATGTGAAAACACCTTGAGGATTGATTCTAAACAACGTTTGCCATGTTTCTGTCGATTTTATGGAGTTAATTTGGAAAAAAGTTCGCTGTTGTAATGACTGAATTTTCGGGGGTTTTTCTCAGCCAAACGTGATGAACAAAATGGAGCGATTTCTCCTACACAAATAATCTTTTTGGAAAAACTGAACATTTGCTATCTAACTGAGAGTCTCCTCATTGAAAACATCCAAAGTTCTTCAAAGGTAAATGATTTTATTTGAATGCTTTTCTTGTTTTTGTGAAAATGTTGCCTGCTGAATGCTAGGCTTAATGCTATGCTAGCTATCAATACTCTTACACAAATGCTTGTGTGCTATGGTTGAAAAGCATTTTTTGAAAATCTGAGATGACAGTGTTAAAAAAAGGCTAAGCTTGTGAGCTAATATATTTATTTCATTTCATTTGCGATTTTCATGAATAGTTAACGTTGCGTTATGGTAATGAGCTTGAGGCTATAATTACGCTCCCGGATACGGGTTTGCTCGTCGCAACAGGTTAAACCTTGGTCGCAAATGGGTCTTCCAAATGGACATTGACCCCAAGCATACTTGCAAAATGGTTTAAGGACAACAAAGTCAAGTTATTGGAGTGGCCATCACAAAGCCCTGACCTCAATCCCGTAGAAAATGTGTGGCAAGAACTGACAAATTGTGTGCGAGCAAGGAGGCCTACAAACCTGACTCAGATACACCAGCTCTGTCAGGAGGAATGGGCCAAAATTCACCAATTTATTGTGGGAAGCTCGTGGAAGGCTACCAGAAACGTTTGGCATCATGAGGTGGGAAACAATTCAAAGGCAGTGCTACCAAATACTAATTGGGTGTATGTAAACGTCTAAACCACTGGGAATGTGATGAAATAATTAATAGCTTAACTAAATAATTCTCTCTACTATTATTCTGACATTTAACATTCTTAAAATAAAGTGATGATCCTAACTGACCTAAGACAGGGAATTTTTGCTAAGATTAAATGTTAGGAATTGTGAAAATCTGAGTTTAAATGTATTTGGCTAAGGTGTATGTAAACTTCCGAATTCAACTGTATGTAGGAAATGTGCTATTGTATTTTCTACTGTATACTCATGCTCATGCAAGGCCTGGTGAAAATCTGCACGGTTTGCTGCCTTAAAAATGTAATCTAGAAATTATTATATCCCTTTTATATCCTTTAAGACTTCTCAGGTATTGTGGTGGCAGCATCATGTTATGCATATGCTTGTCACAGCCACGGACTGGGCAATTTGTCAGGATCAAAATAAATTTGAAAGGAGCATCGCCAAGTTAAAAAGTTCGAGGAAAACCCGCATCAGTCTTCTGAAAACGTAAACCTGGGATAGAGGTTTATTTTTAATGACACAAATGTTACTTCCAAATTGCACCCTATTCCCTGTATAGTGCACTACTTTTGCCCAGATCCCTTTGAGCCCAAGTCAATGTAGTGCATTAAATAGGGAATAGGGTGCCATTTTGGACACATTTTTGTTTGTGGGATCTATTATAGTATGCTTTGTTTTCCCTTAGCATGGGAAAAAACACACACAGGCACACGCATAAGCACAGACGCATACACGTACACACACACACATGTCGAGCAGATTATAAACCCACTGGATTATTGGCCAACCTTCCTCATGGCATCTGATTTAAAATGGAGGCTAGGTGTCAGTCTGTGAAGTTTAATTAACAAACCACACACTCAGTTACACCCAGATGCACCAATATGTCATCTCATCAAGAGATTAGAATACATTAATTTGCTGGAAACCAAAGAGGAGAACGAGATAATAATGAAGATAGAAGAAGTGAAGAAGAAGAAGATACAATATAATTTTGCTGAAGCTGCAAAATGATCTAGTTTAGGCTACAATTATCGTCGTAATTAGTCAGGAAAACATCGCTAGGCCACACTTTAGAACTGCTTATTTCATCATCATTTGACAACATGTGCATGGAGTTACTATGTCAGTACACCGATGCCCAGTGCTACCACTCTTCTGTCCCTAGCATGCCCCCTTGTTACCCCTCCAGACCAGCCAGGCCCACCCAGAACACAGGACAGTCCTACCCAGGCCCAGGGCACTGCAAGTGGACTAGGTCTCAGATCCCTCAGACTCCCTCTATGGTAGTTCTATACCTTTCTACATCAATCAGAATGTGTGTGGAGACACCCTTCTGTTCTAATTCCACCCCTGCGTCAGCACATTCACACGTGGATGCATACATGTGCAAATGTACGTGCACACATGCACACACACTCCCCACCATCTACTAATTAGGATCTAATTATCCAGGCAAGTGTAAACAATCACAGCAGATGGCTGTGATCGTGACATTAGCACTAATGACCTTGAGCTCTGCATGTGACTCTGTTCTGAGACTGTGTGAGACGCTGTTGAGGTTCTGTGGGACTGGGGTTCCATCTGGAATAGGAAGAGACGGGCTCTCCTTTCGCCACAGTGCATTATCACTCAACACACCATCCATTTTGATCCGTCACACATTGTGTGTTTGCTAAAGTGTGATGTCTGGAGCCAGTGTTCTCTGTGCTGCTCGCTGCTTGGTTGGATTAGACTCGCCACCACACTGTTTGGAGAAGACCGAATGAGAAGCGTTGTGCCTCCTAGTGGGGTTGTGTACTGTTCCTAACCGGCTGATTATGTGTGAGTGCTTGAACCTCTGATTGTGTTTATGCTTCACACAAATCCCACCATCCTTCGCTCTGCTGCCCTGCGCAGTTATGTGCTTTCTCCATTGATAAGAAATGTAGAATCCTGGTTTATTTCATCTGAGGCTCTGAACTCAGAGACAGTCGCCCAGGTATAATGCATAGATCTTTACTCGATTCTCTATTCTACACTATAGATGATGTTAGCTGCTGTAGGTGAGGTATTTCTATGTTAATTGTCATATTGGATGGCTTGCGTTGGCAGATACTCTGCTGCTTAATTATTCTACAGGAGACCAACCACCCCACACGACCCAACCCAGCTACCCACCATGCCTCTCCCGCTTACACATAGAGAGAGACAATTCATTGTGTTCGGTAGCCGCTCCACTCACCACAAATTAATATCTTCATTTGTTGGCTCATTGGCGCCATTAATTGTTTTCAAGTCGCTTTATTGGCTGCCGAGAGGCGGCAGAGTGGGAGGAAGGGACTTATTGGCCCATTCAGGTCACTCTTTAGAACAGCATCTCTCTCTCTGTCTCTCTTGCTCATTCTCTCTATTTCTCTTTCTCTCTCACTTTCGCTCTCTCTCAATTCAATTCAAGGGGCTTTATTGGCATGGGAAACTATGTTAACATTGCCGAAGCAAGTGAAGTAGCTCTCTCTCTCTCTCTCTCTCTCTCTCTCTCTCTGAGCACCACAGCACTTCAAAAGGTAATTCATTTCCCATTCTTTGGCAATGACATGGCATTTGTTAAACATCTGTCCTTGCTCAGGTGCCTGAGATGTGTCCTGCTTGTTCGCATGCCTAAGTGAGCAAAGAAATGATATGGAGAAAGAATGAGAACGAAGGAGTAGGAGGCAGAGAGAGGGAGAGCGGAAATGAGTGACCCCTGCCTGTGACCCAAATGGCAGGCACTGGGGCTTTTTGTGTCATTGTGCATTTTAAGAACCCCAGGACCCCGCTCCGTCTCAGCCTTGGCTTGGAAAAGGTCATTCTGCCCTTTCAATACTGACAGCATTCTTCTTGCCGGGACAATGCATCACAGGAGCAAATTTTGCTCCAATCTTTTTCACAACTTTTCTTTATGAGAAAACAGCAGGTAAGAAGGAAAAGAAACAGGTTACCCATGTTAATTAGCTAGCCTGCTGTTCTCTAACGTGCTGTTCTCTTGCCTGCTGTTCTCTAGCCTGCTGTTCTCTGGCCTGCTGTTCTCTAGCTTGCTGTTCTCTAGCCAGCTGTTCTCTAGCCAGCTGTTCTCTAGCCTGCTGTTCTCTAGCCAGCTGTTCTCTAGCCTGCTGTTCTCTAGCTGCCCTGCATTTAGGCTCTCAACTCCTTGTGAGCACTTAAAAGCTTATCAGAGCCGTATATACGCAGCTGCACAGCAGGTGAAAAAATATTGGACTGTTGGGTTTTTATCCTTCTAACCTGAATAAAAGGAATCTATGTGGCTGAAATATAGCTGTTCAACCTACTCCGTGTGTATATGTCCGTTTGTGCGTGCATGCAAGTGTATGTGTGTGTGATGCGGGTGCCTACACACTAATGGTACAGTCCTTGGGGCTGCTGTTAGTAAGCCCTATTTAGTTCTATTGGACTGAACCATTCAGAGACAAAATGTTATAAATTGAAGGATGGGTGCAACCCTTAAATCACCTCTGCAAATCACCCCTCCTACACACTAACAATATAATCCTTGAGACACCTGTTAGTTGACCAAAAAGAGGCCTATGGCTACGTACCAGTCAGAGACATGAGGATGGGGGCAGTTAGGTAAAGGATAGGTACAACCTTTCATCACATGAGCGATGAGGACCTGATTGGCCAGCCCTGGATGTTTTTGCAGCATCGTTATTCGGGTGTTTGTAAGACCAATTAAAAAGCCCAGTGACCCCTGTGTTTATTCATCACCACTGTTCATTCACTTAGTGCTGCTGCTGGCTCATCAGGAATGTGGTGGTGTCACACTGTAGTGGAGGACTGAGGATAGGGAGCGCTGTGGGGAAATAATCCAAATGTGACTGACCGGCTCCATTCGGCCTTATGTAGCATGGTGTTTTTTACATTGGAAAAAAGTAGACTCTGTGCATAAACAGTTGACAAACAATGGGAAAGTAATTGTGCTTTGAAAGTTGATAAACTTGTAACCACACTTTTGAGAAAATGTCAGTTGAATATTTTTGTACACCTACTGGTGAGCTCTCCTTTGTCTACACCCATCCAGCATTGTTCACACCCTCTTAAGCCTTAGCCCCACCCATCTCTTTAAGGATTCACATGTGTGGCCATGTGCTAAACAGAGGGAGTATGGTAATGAACTAAACAACCAACGATTTCAAGACTAAAGGCCCGTTTATACTACGTCTATCGACATGTCTGTAGACAGATTTTGTTTACTTATTTAACCTTTATTTAACCAGGCAAGTCAGTTAAGAACAAATTCTTATTTACAATGAAGGCCTACCCGGACGAAGCTGGGCCAATTTTGTTCCGCCCTATGGGACTCGCAATCACGGCCGGTTGTGATACATCCTGGAATCAAACCAGTGTCTGTAGTGATGACACCAAGCACTGCGATGCAGTGCCTTAGACTGTTGCGCCTCTCGGGCGTCCAAATATTTCAGTGACATCATGAACATTCTATTGTTGTCCTACATCAAACTTGTTCTTGTCATTATGAAAAAGTATAAACACAAACATTAAATAGAGGAGTCTTTTGTTTAGGCATGTAGATAGTTAGCTAGCTAAACAATGAACCAAAGTCCAAACTCATATCGTTACTAACCTGCATTAATCTGCAGGTTGTCACGTTCTGACCTTAGTTCCTTTATTATGTCTTTGTGCTAGTTTCGTCAGGGCGTGAGTTGGGGTGGGTAGTCTATTTTTTTTTTCTATGTTGTATTTCTGTGTTTGGCCTGGTATGGTTCTCAATCAGAGGCAGCTGTCGATGATTGTCTCTGATTGAGAATCATACCTAGGTAGCCTGTTTTCCCCATTTTGGCTGTGGGAGATTGTTTTCTGTGTCAGTGTTTTCCACACAGAACTGTTTCGGTTTCAGTTTGTGTAGTGTTCAGTTTTGATTAAAAATATGACGAACACTTACCACGCTGCGTATTGGTCCGATCCTTCCTACTCCTCCTCAGAAGAAGACGAAAACCGTTACGCAGGTAGCTAACCAACTATGTTCAATGTTAGCTTGCTAGCTAACATTAGTCTATAGCTAGCAATGCAAATGTCTCTAAGATACAAATAATATTACTACACAGGTCATACATGTAACTTAGCTAGCGAGCCAGCCAGCTAACGTTAGCTAGCTAACAGTATGCGTTAACTTGAAATCAAAACAACTTTCCTGCAAAATTAGAAACATATAATATCTGAAAATGTAGCTAGCTAGACTCTCTTACCCATATACATGGATGAACACTTCTCCCTCTCTGTCACAAATGCCATGGTTGCCCTTAGTGTCACAACTTCCTCCGAAGTCGGTCCCTCTCCTTGTTTGGGTGTTGTTCAGCCTTCTAGCCATCATTGATCCATTTCTCATTTTCCATTGGTTTTGTCTTGTCTTCCTACACACCTGGTTCCAATCCCATTCATTACATGTTGTGTATTTAACCCTCTGTTTTCCCTCGTGTCCTTATCAGAGATTGTTTGTTGTATGTAGGTGTGTTATTTGTTCTGGTGTGCGACGGGTTTTGCACCCTATTATGTTATTTTTGTATACTTCGTCACATGTCTGTGGAACTTGTTTAGTTTATGTCTCAGTTGTTGAATCTTATGTTCATACACATATTTACACATATTAAGTTTGCTGGAAAAAGATGCAGTTGACAGTGAGAGGACGTTTATTTTTTTGCTGAGTTTGTGTTTTCTGTCTCTTCCTCTGTATTTTTTTTGTCAGCAATGAGCAGGTTAAGGTTTCTTGTTTAAATGTAAATGGGGCGAGAGACGTTAAAAAAAGAGCTGTGGTGTATGAGTTAATGAAGAGAAAGGGAAGTGACATCTGTTTTCTTCAAGAAACGCATAGTGATATGGAAAATGAAGTTGTGTGTGTGTGTGTGTGTGGGGGGGGTCAGTGATGTGTAGTCATAAAAACAAAAACAATTGTGGTGTGGCCATCTTGTTCTCAAAAGTTTTTTTGCCTTTGTCATGTGAGATTGAAGAGGTAGTTGAGGGGAGGTTATTAAAAGTTAGAGCGAGATATGAAAACATCACTATGTGTTTAATAAATGTATATGCCCCTGTAGTGGCAGTTGAGATGGTATGTTTTTTTAGAGACATTATCAAATTTAATTGAGAAATGTAATACTGAGGATAATTTATTTATTGCTGGGGATTTTATCTGTACTGCATAGTCAGTGATTTAGATAGAAATCACAAAAAACATAATGTAGCCTCAATTACTTTTTAAAAACACCTGTTTGTAACACATGAACTACGTAATATTTTGAAGAGTCAAAATGGAGGCACGAGACCGTACACATGGGCCAATGTGAGAGGGAACACCATCTCTCTGGCAGGTTAGATAGGTTTTATTGTTTTGAGCATCAATCTCAGGTTTGTAAATCAAGTGTGATAACCCCAGTGGGATGTTCTAATCATTGTTTAGTAACAGAGGTGGTGGACATTAATGCTGTAAAACCCAAAAGGGCGTACTGGCTTTTTAATATAACTTTTTTGAGTGATGCTCATTTCAGGAAATGTTTTAGTTTTTTACTGGGAGAGGTGGAGGTCTGAAAATGACAGTTTTGTATCTCTTCAACAGTGGTGGGATATTAGGGAAAATCCAGATTCAACAATTCTGTAATCAATACACAATGAATGTCACCTGAGATATCAGCAGATGAATGAACATCCTAGAGTCTGAAATAGTGGAACTCCTGATGTTAGTTGAGACACAGGAGATCAAGGCCATATTCAGGCCCTCAGGAGAAAAAAAGCTGCATTAGCAGACCTGCTGGGTATCAGAGCACAGGGGTGAGAAGTACGTTTCAGGGAATCTCTGAAATGGATGCCTCATCCAAATTGTTCTTTAGCTTAGGGAAAAAGAATGGACATAGAATAATTATTCATTGCCTCAAATCAGCTGTTGGACAAGAGCTCACTAGCTCAAGTGAAATTAGAAAGAGGGCAGTAGAGTTCTATGCTGAGCTCTACAGGTGTGAGTATAAAGAGGATTAAACAGTGACACAGCAGTTCCAAGATGGGCTCGCACAGGTGGCTGAAGAAGCTTAGGTTGAACTAGAGAAACCATTGTCTTTGCAGGAGCAAAACACTGCATTAAAAGGCATGGAAAATGGAAGAGCACCGGGCATTGATGGGCTTCCTGTTGCCTTTTTAAAATCTTTTTGGGCTATGTTGGGAGAGGTTTTATTAGCAATAGTTAACGATCGTTTGACCGGAGGGTTACTACCGCTAAGCTGCAGAAGGGCTCTCCTCACCTTACTGCCAAAAAGGGTGACCCTATGGAGGTGAAGAACTTGAGGCCAGTGTCCTTAATGTGCACTGATTATACCATCCTGTCCAAGGCTTTGTCCACCAGGCTGAGAGAGGTGATGGGGCAAATCATACACACGGACCAGTTCTACTGTGTTCCCGGCAGGCAGATAGGGAATAACATTTTCCTGATTCTGGATTGTTTGGATGTCTCTAGGGCGATTGGGTTGGATGCTGGTCTAATTTCAATTGATCAAAAAAAGGCATTTGACCGAGTTGAACATCAATACCCCTGGTGCACTTTTGAGGCTTTTGGTTTCAGCTCTGGTTTTATTGCCATGATCAGGGTGATATATGGTGACATTGAAAGTGTATTGAATGTTCATTGCTTTTCCAGGGGGGCTGGAATGGTGTAAGGGAGTTTTCAAGTATCTTGGAGTGTACCTAGGGGATGAGGAGACAATGGAAAATAAAATTGGAATGGGGTGGTTGAAGTGTTGGAAGGGAAGATGAGGAGATGGCATTGGTTGTTAGCTCATATGTCATATAACTACTATTGTTAACAATGTGGTTGACATGAGAGCGTGTCCGGCCTTGTCTCCTGCCCCTCAGGCAAAACCCTGTAGTGGGCCAACGCCTTATGGAGTGAAGGAGACGCTGCTTTGGACCATTACGCAGAGTTCACCCGCCACTTTTGGGCAGTTTTCTACCACCCGCCTGAGGGTCGACTGTTCCACCTGAGGCAGGGGACTTTTTCTCCTCACAGCGAGGAGTGCGCAAGATTTTGCATTGGACTTCCGGACCCTGCCCGCCAGCGCGGGATGGAACGACAGGGCCCTGATCGATCAGTATGCGCGAGGACGTCCGTCGAGAGTTGGCCTGCCGAGACACCACCCTCACATTGGACCAGCTGGTGGACCTGTCCATCTGTCTGGACAATCTGCTGACTACCCGCGGATGTCCGGATCGGAGCCTGTCAGTTCCATCCCCCAGCACCTGTGCTCCGATGCCCATGGAGCTGGGAGGTGCTGCACTTAGGGCGACCGGAGGAGGGGCCATTCCCTGCACCATCTGTGGCCGCAGAGGGCACACTGCTGGTCGGTGGTGGGGGGATCCTCAGGGAGTCGAGGCAGCAGGCAGGGCACTATCGTGTCACCCCAGGTGAGTCGGCACCAGGCTCACCCGGAGCCCCCTGTTGCTCACATGTATGTGTTTATTTCATTTCCAGAGTTTTCCCCTCATTCCCAGCATAAGGCGCTCGTAGATTCAGGCGCAGCTGGGAATTGTATTGACTGTTCATTTGCCCATAGTTTAGGGATCCCCCTTGTTCCTGTTGATATGCCCTTCCCTGTGCATGCCCTGGATAGTCGACCATTAGGGTCAAGGCTGATTAGGGAGGCCACTGCTCCACTAGACATGGTTATGCACGCACTTCTTCACAAAATTGGATCTCAGGAGCGCTTACAACCTGGTGCGTATCCGGGAGGGGGACGAGTGGAAGACGGCATTTTGTGCCACCTCAGGGCACTATGAGTACCTCGTCATGCCTTACGGGTTGATGAATGCTCCATCAGTCTTCCAGGCCTTGGCTGACGAGATTTTCCGGGACCTGTATGGGCAGTGTGTAGTGGTGAATATCAACGACATTCTGATATACTCCGCTACACGCGCCGAGCATGTGTCCCTGGTGCGCAGGATGCTTGGTCGACTGTTGGAGCATGACCTGTACGTCAAGGCTGAGAAATGTCTGTTCTTCCAACAGTCCGTCTCCTTCCTAGCGGTGGAGATGGAGAGTGACCGCATTTCAGCCGTGCGTAATTGGCCGACTCCCACCACTGTAAAGGAAGTGCAGCGGTTTCTAGGGTTTGCCAACTACTACCGGAGGTTTATCTGGGGTTTTGGTCAGGTGGCAGCTCCCATTACCTCACTGCTGAAGGGGATTCTTGTATGTCTGCAGTGGTCGGTTGAAGCCGACAGGGCTTTTGGTCACCTGAAGGCTCTGTTTACCTCGGATCCTATGCTGGCTCATCCGGATCCCTCTTTGGCGTTCATAGTGGAGGTGGACGCGTCCGAGGCTGGGATAGGAGCCGTGCTCTTTCAGTGCTCGGGCACACCACCAAAGCTCCGTCCCTGTGCTTTCTTTTCGAAGAAGCTCAGCCCGGCAGAGCGAAACTATGATGTGGGGGACCGGGCGCTGTTGGCTGTTGTCAAGGCTCTGAAGGCGTGGAGACATTGGCTTGAGGGGGCTAAACACCCTTTTCTCATCTGGACTGAAAACCGCAATCTGGAGTATATCCGGGCGGCGAGGAGACTGAACCCTCGCCAGGCAAGGTGGGCCATGTTCTTTACACGTTTTGTTTTCAGTCTGTCCTACAGACTAGGTTCCCAGAACGCTAAGGCAGACGCACTGTCCCGGCTGTATGACACAGAGGAGCGGTCCATGAATCACACTCCCATAATTCCAGTCTTTTGCCTGGTGGCACCGGTAGTGTGGAAGCTGGATGCGGACATCGAGCGGGCATTACGCACAGAGCCCATTCCCCCGCAGTGTCCAACTGGGTGCCTGTACGTTACGTCTGCTGTCCGCGACTGGTTGATCTATTGGGCCCACACGTCACCCTCCTCTGGTCACCCTGGCATCAGTCGGATGGTTTGTTGCCTTAGTGGGAAATACTGGTGGTCCACCTTGGCCAAGGACGTGAGGGTTTATGTTTCCTCCTTC
This sequence comes from Oncorhynchus mykiss, assembly GCF_057628025.1. Taxonomy (NCBI): domain Eukaryota; kingdom Metazoa; phylum Chordata; class Actinopteri; order Salmoniformes; family Salmonidae; genus Oncorhynchus; species Oncorhynchus mykiss. The sequence continues at coordinate 42,264,401 of NC_143044.1, forward strand.
TCGGTGTGCGCTCAGTGCAAGGCTCCCAAGCACCTGCCCAGAGGGAAGTTATAACCCCTACTCATTCCACAACAGCCGTGGTCGCACCTGTCGGTGGACTTCCTGATGGATCTTCCTCCCTCACAGGAAAACACCACGATCCTGGTCGTTGTGGATCAGTTTTCTAAGTCCTGCCATCTCCTCCCTTTGCCCGGTCTCCCTACGGCCCTACAGACTGCGGAGGCCCTGTTTACACACGTCTTCCGGCAGTACGGGGAGCAGGAGGACATCAGTTTCTGATCGGGGACCAGTTCACATCCAGGGTCTGGAGAGCGTTCATGGAAAGTACGGGGGTCTCGGTCAGCCTCACCTCAGGTTTTCACCGCGAAAGTAACGGGTAGGTGGAGAGAGTAAACCAGGATGTGGGCAGGTTTCTGTGGTCATATTGCCAGGACCGGTCGGGGGAGTGGGCGGCTTTCATCCCCTGGGCAAAGATGGCCCAAAACTCACTCTGCCACTCCTCCACTAACCTCTCTCCTTTCCAGTGTGTACTGGGGTATCAGCCGGTTCTGGCACCGTGGCATCAGGTATACTACAGGTTACAGCTTCCCCCAGATTACCGTATTAATCCCTCGTTCCACGTGTCTTTCCTCAGGCCGGTGGTGGCTGGTCAACTCCAGGAGTTTGAGGTGCGGGAGGTTCCTCCGCCCCCTCTGGACATCGAGGGGGACCCGGCATATGCTGTTCGAGTCATTCTGGACTCGAGGCGTCGGGTGAGGGGCCTTTAGTAGCTCTTGGTATCGGAGGGGTGCGTCCCGGTTTAGAGATGCTGGGTGCCTGTAGAGGACGTCTTGGACCCCTCGTTGCTGTGGGAGTTCCACGTCTCCATCCGGTTCGCCCTGCGCCTCATCCTCCGGGTCGTCCCCGAGGTCGGTGTCGGCGTGCTACTGGAGTCGCGCGTCACGTCTTCCGCCGAACTCAGTCCCTCTCCCTGTTCGGGTGGTGTTCGGCGGTCAACGTCACCGGCCTTCTAGCCACCGCCGATCCACTTTTCAATTTCCATTTGTTTTGTCTTAGTCTTACACACCTAGTTTCACTCACCCAACACCCAACGTTATTATTTAACCCTCTGTTCCCCATGTTTGTTTGTGAGTGATTGTTCTTTGTAAATCGGTCCGTTATTGTGGGCTCATAATATTTTCCTTGTATTTTTGTATTTTGAGTAAATAACGTTGATTACTCATCTCTGCTGTCCTGCGCGTGACTCTTTACACCAGCTACACACAGGACCCTATAACAACTGTGGCATCGGTTGTCATGTTTAGAGCCACCATCTGGCCTTCTGGCTAAAATACAGGCAATTAACATAGACCTTTTTGGGGATAAATATCATTGGATTCCACAAAGTGCTTTGTATTTGTCAAAAGAATAGGGGGGACAAGGAAGGTAGGTCTGCTGCTTTTCAGTTTCAGTTAATACATAGGTTGTTTATGGACCAAAAGTTGGATGAGTGTGATGGCAGGTCTGCTATTACAGAAGGTAGGGGGATTAGATTTAAAGAAGGCTTTATTTTTGGTTGATAGTTGCCAGATTTCTGGACTTCTTAGGGTTAGAGGACTTCTTAGGGTTTGGAGTACAATGAAGGTGTCCAGACGCACTAAGGCAAAGTCAGTGCATTTGCTGCTGCAGGAACCTCTGGTGTATGGGGCAAGACTGGATTGTATAACTGAAGCTGTTCCACATTTCTCCAAGATGCTGGTGAAGGGCAAAATCATCACCCTAAGGAAGTTAATGGACATGTCTGGGCCCACATTAATGGCTGAACATTTGGGGGTGAGGTCGGAAAGGATTGGAGGACAATTGCTGGGAAGTTGCAGGAAGGCTCTGTCAGCAGAAGAGTGGATTATGTTCAATAGTTACTGCAAAAGGCCCAAGATGAGAACAGACTAAGGATTACACCCAATATCCCAGAGTCAGACAGAAAGGCTTTATTACTGGATTTGAGAGGGTTGGAAGAGGCGGATTGGTGAATGTAAAGACTTATATAGTGGTGTGTCAAGGTTTTGAATAAAGATAAATTGAAGAATGGAAAAGACACTCATTGGACGGTAAAACTGGGCATTGGTGACAAGGTAAAGCCAGCATGGAGAGCACTGTACAAGCCACCGTTACAAAAGGGCACTGGTGACATGCATCAGAGGGTTTTGCATGGCATCATTGCAGTTAATGCTTTTGTATATGCTATTAACTGAGATGTTGGAGACATCTTTTTGTAATATAAGATAAACTATTTTTAACTGTGTTATGGAGTGTGAGAGGATGAAGGTTCTCTTTGAAATACTGTAGTCTTTGTTTACAGCTGTAGGGGAGATTTTCAATGACACTGTTTTTGTTTTGGGATTTCAATATAGTAAGCAACAGAAACTGTTCAATGTTATTTTGGGTCAACTAAAATATCTATTTTTCTGAGTAGGAAAAATAAGATATATAAAGGATATAGCAAGGAAGTAAGATGTGTTTTTAAAGGATTAGTAAAAGCTAGAATAAAAGTTGATTTTCAGTTCTTCTCGGCTGTAAAATATCTCCCATTGTTTGAGGAGAAGTGGATTTATGAAGGAGCGGTATGTTTTGTGGAGGAGGGGAAACTACTTTTTGTTGATGTAATAAGTTGAATGTAAATTATTTTTTATTTAATGTATTAGCTTTTTAAATGTTTATTTAAGAAGGACACATTTGTTGTTTAATTTCGGAAAAGGCACTGTGCCAATATTTGTGTTAATACGTAGTTTAAAATAAAGATTTTATAAAAACTCAAAATCTCTCCAACTCTATCCGTCCTGCTCTCTCTCCTACTCTCTTTCCTACTCTCTCTCTCTTCTGCTCTCTCTCTAACTCTCTCCCTCTAGCTCCTCCTCTTTCTCCTACTCTCCCTCCTGCTCTCTCTTACTCACTCTCCTTTACTTGCTCTCCTATTCTCTCTCCTACTCTCGCTCCTATTCCCTCTCTTACTCTCTCTTCTACTCTCTCCCTATTATGCTCCCTCTCCTCTCTCTCCCCTACTCCCTCTCCTACACTCTCTCCTACTCTCTCCCTCTCCTACTCCCTCTCCTTCTCTCCTCCTACTTTCTCTCCTACTTTCTCCCTCTACTACCCTCTCTCTCTCTCTCCCTCTCTCTCTCTCCCTCTCCCCCTCTCTCCTACTCCCTCTCCTACTCTCTCCCTCTCCTACTCTCTCCCTCACCTACATTCTCTCTTACTGTCTCCTTCTGTTGTCTCTCTCTCCTACTCCCTCTCCTACTCTCTCCATTTCCTACTCTCTCCCTCACCTACATTCTCTCCTACTCTCTCCTTCTGTTCTCTTTCTCTCCTCTCAACATCTCCTACTCTATCCCTTCTGCTCTCTTTCATATCTCCCTCACTATCTTTAAGCATCAGCTGTCATAGCAGCTCACAGATCATTGCACCTGTACATAGCCCATCTGTAAATATCCCATCCAACTACCTCATCCCCATATTGTTATTTATTTTTTTGATCCTTTGCACTCCAGTATCTCTACTTGCAAATTCATCTTTGGCACTATCACTCCAATGTTTAATTGCTCATTTGTAATTACTTCGCCACTACGGCTTATTTATTTTCTTACCTCCTTAATCTTACCTCATTTGCAGAAACTGTATTTATATTTTCTTATATTGTGTTATTGACAAAGAATTTAGTTTATTCCATGTGTAACTCTGTGTTGTTGTTTGTGTCACACTGCTTTGCTTTCTCTTGGCCAGGTCGCAGTTGTAAATGAGAACTTGTTCTCAACTGGCCTACCTGGTTAAATAAAGTTGAAATAAATTAAGACAAATGAAAATACTAATCTCTCTTTCTCTCTCTCTCCTACTCCCTCTCCTACTCTCTATCCTCTCCTTCTCTTTCTCCTACTCTTACTCTCTCTCCTACTCTCTCCCTTGCCTAATCTCTCTCTCTTCTACTTTATCCCACTCTCTCGCTCCTAATCTCTTGCCTACTCTCTCCATATACTGCTCTCCTCCTCTTTATCTCTCATACTATCTCTCCTACTCTCTCCTCCTCTCTCTCCTACCCCCTCTCTCTCCTACCCCCTCTCATACTCTCTCCTCTCTCCCTTTCCTACCTTCCCTACTCTATCCCTCTCTTACTCTCTCTCCTACACTCTCCCTCGCCTATCTCTTTCTCATACTCTCTATCCTACTCTCTCTCCCTTACTCTTTCTCCTATTCTCTCTCATACTCTCTCTCTCTCTCTCTCTCTCTCTCTCTCTTCTACTCTCTATCCAACTCTCTCGCTCCTACTCTCTCCCTACACTGCTCTCTTCTCCTCTCTCATACTATCTCTCCTAATCTCTCTCTCTCTTCCTCTCTCCTACTCCCTCTCCTCTCTCTCCCCTACTCCCTCTCTTACTCTCTCTCCTACTATCTCCCTCGCCTACTCTTTCCCTATCCTACTCTTTCCCTATCCTACTCTCTCTCCTACTCTCTCTCCAAATATCTCTCTTACTCTCTCCTACTCTCTCTCTCCTACTCTCTCTCTCTATCACTCCTACTCTCTAGCCTACTCTCTCTCCTACTCTTTCCCTCTCCTACTCTCTATCCTACTCTCTCTCCAAATCTCTCTCTTACTCTCTCCTACTCTCTCTACTCGCTCTTCTAGTCAATTTTCAATTCAATTGACTTTATTGACATGGCAAGTTCATTATTACTTACATTGTCAAAGTATACATATCGAAAAATAAAAATTAAATTAAAATATATATTTAAATATAATATATATATATTTATATATAAATATATGGTGGGACCAACAGCAATAATAATAGTCGTAGTGGACATGGGATTACCATTAACAACTTCAACAACAATATTAATGAGAACAACAATACATTAAAGCAGTGGTAGTAGACCAGTGTCAACATGACTGAGAAGACACATGACGTGGTATGAAAGACAAAACAAAACAAGATGGGAAATATTATCGACATTATTTTGTACTTTTCACTGGCTGTCCCTCAGGTTTTGGCAGGAGGACACATATTTGGCTGCCAAAACTGCACATTTTGGCTTTTCACCCAATAAATATTAGATTTTTTTCTTCATCTTTTATAGTTTCAAATTCTTTGTATTGAATTATAATTTTGGAAAAGAAATATTCTCTTAGATCTGAGTATTTGTCACAGTGTAATAGGAAATGCAGCTCTGTCTCTACCTCTCCCCTGGACCAGAGTGAGCACAGCCTGTCCTCTCTGGGCAGCCAGGTTTGTCTGTGACGACCGGTCTCTATAGCCAGACTGTGCTCCCTCAGTCTGTACCTAGTCAATGTTTTCCTCAGTTTTCTCTCAGTCACAGTGGTCAGATAGTCTGCCACCATGTACTGTCTGTTTAGAGCCAAATGCATTGAAGTTTACTTAGATTTTTTGTGGTGTCTTTCCAATAGGTGATATAATTTTATTTTTGTTTAGTGATGATTTGGTTGGGCCAGATTTTCTGAGTGCTGTCCTGAGGCTCTATGGGGTTGGTTTGGGTTGGTGAACTGAGCCTCAGAACCAGCTGGCTGAGGGGACTCTTCTCTTTTTTAATCTCTTGACATTGTAGAGCTGTGTGATGGAATGTTTGGGGTTACTTGTTTTTAGATGGTTGTAAAATTTGATGGCTCTTTTTTCTATTCGAATGAGGAGGGGGTATTGGCCCAATTCTGCTCTACATGCGTTATTTTGAGTTTTCTTTGCACTTGCAATACAGTCTTACAAAACTCTGCATGCAGTATTTCAATTGGATGTTTGTCCCATTTGGTAAATTCATTATTAGAGATTGGACCCCATACCCGCACTGCCATATAGAGCAATTGGTTCTATAACTGATTGAAAAATGTTGAGCCAGATTCTAATTGGAATTTCTATTTTAATGTTCCTTTTAATGGCATAGAATGCTCTTCTTGCTTTGTCTCTCAGCTCATTCACAGCCATGTTAAAGCTACCTGTGCTGCTGATATTTAGTCCTAGATATGTGTAGTTTTTGGTGTGTTCTAATAGTACTGTGTCCAAATAGAATTTATATTTGTCATCCTTATTTCCAGACCTTTTTTGGAATATCATTATATTTGTTTTTTTTAGGTTAACGGTCAGAGCCCAGGTCTGACAGAACCTGTGAAGACGATCTAGGTGCTGCTGTAACCCCTCTTTAGTGGGAGACAGCAGCACCAGGTCATCTGCGTACAGCAGACACTTGATTTCAGTGTTGTGTAGGGTGATACCAGGTGCTGCCGATTCTTCTAATGTTTTTACCAAATCATTAATGTAGATGTTAAATAGTGTTGGACTTATTAGGCAGCCCTGTTTCACTGCCCGTCCCTGAGAGAAGAAGTCTGTTTGCTTGTTGCCAATTTTAACCGCACATTTGTTTTTAGTGTACATTGATTTAATAAAATCATATGTTTTCCCTCCAATACCACTTTCTATTAGTTCATAAAAAAAGACCTTTGTGCCAAATTGAATCGAATGCTTTCTTGGAATCTACAAAACACGAGTAGATTTTGGCTTTGTTTTGGTTTACTTGTTTATCAATTCGAGTGTGGAGGGTGTAAATGTGGTCTGTTGTATGATAGTTTTTTAGAAATCCAGTCTGGCTTCTGCTCAGGACGTTGTGTTCGTCAAGGAAATTAAGTATTCTGCTATTTATAATACTGCAGAGAATTTCCCCCAAGTTGCTGTTAACGCAAATTCCTCTGTAATTATTTGGGTCAAATTTGTCTCAATTTTTATAGATTGGTGTGATCAATCCCTAGTTCCAAATATCGGGGGAAATACCTGCAGTGACAATAATGTTGAAGAGTTTGAGTAAAGCCAATTTGAATTTGTGGTCTGTATATTTGATAATTTCATTTAAAATACCATCAGCACAACAGGACTTTTTGGGTTGGAGAGTGCATAGTTTTCCAATAATTATTCTTCTGTAATTGGGGTATCCACAGGATTCTGATAGTCTTTGACTGCTGATTCAAGGATTTGTCATTTTTCTTGTATATATTTTTGTTCGGGGCTCTTTGTTATATTGCTGTAGAGGTTTGCAAAGTGATTTCTCCACATATCCCCATTTTGGATAGCCAATTCCTCATGATGAGGTTTGTTTAATTTATTTCAATTCTCCCAGAAGTGGTTTGATTCTATGGATTCCTCAATTCCATCCAGCTGATGTATAATGTGCTGTTGTTTTTTTGTTCTTAGGGTGTGTTTGTATTGCTTCAGTGTTTCCCCATATTGAAGGCGTATATTTTTGTTGTCTGGTTCTCTGTGTTTTTGATTAGATATATTTCTCAATTACTTTCTTTGATTTTTGCAATCATTATCAAACCATTTTTCATTATCTGTTATTTCTGGTTTGCTCTTATGCTTCATTAAATTAACCAAGGAGGCTAATTTGTCAAATATAAAGTTTATGTTCCAAACGGCCAAATGTACACCTTCATTGCTGTAGGAAAATGTTAAGGCTAAAAAGTTGTCCAGGAGAGATTGTATTTTTTGGCTACTAATTGCTTTTTGGTTGATGTCTGTACTGTTTGCACTCCATCTATAGGCCTGTTTTGTAGCATGTCATTTATTGGGCCGTGATGCTTCATGGTTGGGTTCTTCTCTTCTCAGATACACTGTGATTTTACTGTGGCCTGAGAGAGGTGTCAATGGGCTGACTGTGAAGGCTCTGAGAGACTCTGTCTACTCTCTCTCCTACTCTCTCTATCGCTCCTACTCTCTAGACTAGTCTCTCTCCCTTGCTATCTCCTCCTCTCTCTCTCATACTCCCTCTCATACTTGCTCCTACTCTCTCCCTCTCATACTCTCTTTCTTACTCTCTCCCTCTCCTACTATCTATCCTACTCTCTCTACTATTCTCTACCATACGCTGTCTCCTACTCCCTCTCCTCTCTCTCCTCTACTCCCTCTCCTGCTCTCTCTCCTACTCTCCCTATCCTACTCTTTCCCTCTCCTACTCTCTCTTCTACTCTCTCCAAATCTCTCTCTTACTCTCTCCTACTCTCTCTCTACTCTCTCAGTCTACTCACTCCAAATCTCTCTCTTACTTTCTCCTACTCTCCCTCTCCTACTCTCTCTCCTACTCTTTCCCTCTCCTACTCTTTATCCGAATCTCTCTCTTACTCTCTCCTACTCGGTCTTCTACTCTCTCTCTCCTACTCTCTATCCTACTGTCTCTCCAACTCTCTCTCCTACTCTCTTCCTATCCTACTCTCTCTCTTCTACTCTCTTCCTATCCTACTCTCTCTCCTAATCACTCTTACTATCTCCTACTATCTCTCTCTCTCTCTTTACTCTCTCTTCTACTCTCTCTCTACTCTCTCTTCTACTCTCTCTATCACTCTCTCTCCTACTCTCTCATCTCCTGTTCTCTCTCTCCTACTCTAAGTATAGCATGACTGATCCTTCCAGGGAGTGTGGGCATACCCCGACAGGAAACTGGCATTGTGCACAGCATGAGGGGGCACACACAGTGTGCAGACGCGCTTCCATCAGCATGTACACACACACACCCTGCTCCTGCATATACCCAGCCCAGTTACTGCCATCATAGCGTGCTCCAGGGGAACATCACATAACACGAAGGTGTTTGGCGCTAGCTTAGGTTTAGACATTTTCACTGTCATTGTTATATACCTCCCTCCATTTTTCCCCCTTCTACTCTTTCCCTCCATCTGTCCTCCCCTCTTTTCTTTCTCTTACTCAATTAAATTCAACTCAATTTAAGGGATTTATTGGCATGGGAAACATGTGTTTACATTGCCAAAGCAAGTGGAATAAATTATAAATAAAAGTGAAATAAACATTACACTCACAAATGTTACAAAGGAGTAAAGACATTACAAATGTCATATTATGTCTATTTACAGTGTAGTAACGATGTGCAAATTGTAAAAGTACAAAAGGGAAAATAAATAAACATAAATATGGGTTGTATTTTCAATGGTGTTTGTTCTTTACTGGTTGCCCTTTCTTGTGGCAACAGGTCATACATATTGCTGCTGTTATGGCACACGGTGGTATTTCACCCAGTAGATATGGGAGTTTATCAAAATTGGATTTGTTTTGGAATTCTTTGTGGATCTGTGTAGTCTGAGGGAAATATGTGTCTCTAATATGGTCATACATTTGGCAAGAGGTTAGGAAGTGCAGCTCAGTTTCCACCTCATTTTGTGGGCAGTGTGCTCATAGCCTGTCTTCAAAGATGGTCACAGTGGTCAGATATTTTGTATACTGTCTGTTTAGGGCCAAATAGCATTCTAGTTTGCTAAGTTTATTTGTAATTTTTTTCCCAATGTGTCAAGTAATTCCATTCCTGTTTTCTCGTGATTTGGTTGGGTCTAATTGTGTTGCTGTCCTGAGGCTCTGTGGGGTCTGTTTGTCTTTGTGATCAGAGCCCCAGGAACTTTTCTTCAGGTTCATCTCTCTGTAGGTGATGGCTTTGTTATGGAAGGTTTAGGAATAACTTCCTTTTAGGTGTTTGTAGAATTTAACGTCTCTTTTCTGGATTTTGATTATTAGAGGTTATCAGCCTAATTCTGCTCTACATGTATTATTTGGTGTTTTACATTGTACACAGAGGATATTTTGGCAGAATTCTTCAAGCAGAGTCCCATTTTGTGAATTATTGTTTGGTGAGCTGACCCCAGACCTCACATCCATAAAGTGCCTCACCTTGTATTTTTACAGTGTCAGTACTATCTTTCTTTTCCGCCTATCCTCCTCATCATCCTCCTCCTCTTCACACCTTCCCACTATTCTTTCTTTCCCCCCTTCCCTTTCTCTCTCTAACTCTCGTTCTGCTCCTCCTACTTCTTCAGGCAGGACGTGTGAGCTCTATTCAGTTGTGATAACAGGTGGCACCTGAAATAGCACCTCATTACTAGCTAAGGGCTTGTGTGCACCTCGTCGTCTCTACACTGTACACCCTTTGACCCCCTACATCCTCTCTTTCAACCATCACACCCCCTGCTGTTTCTAGCAGCTCTGCTAAATCATCCGTCTAATTCAGCTTGACACCAGCCACGCACAGGAGACCCCTGCTGTGGTACTGAGAACAAAAATAGGATTTATTTGTATCCAGATAGTGTTTTACGGAATAGGATTATGGGTCTCTCCGAACCCTCACCGTATACCAACTCATTAGGCTATGTGGCCTTCCATATTTCTATTCCGGTTGCATGAATAATGTATAAGGGTCTTTCTATAAATAATGGTGCCAATCTTTGACATTGGGATCAACATTTAAGAATGGTTTGAAACTAAAATTTCAAGGATTTTCATGCAGTTCACCACGTGCACTTAGAGGAATACAAGTTAATATATGCAAATTGTCCCATTACTCCACATTTACAACAAAATAGGCCTAGGACAATACATCCTTCAAGCAGGGTTCATGTAGACATTGGCAAGTCAAATTCAAGGACTTTCAGGGACTTTTTAAAGCATTCCATTGTAATTTTCAATGACCACAATGTTATACAATTGTATAAGTTATATCATTGTACATGTAGGGTCTAACATAGAACCCCTATCCACCCCAAAGAACTTGCAAAAAGTGTAAAAAAAAAATATATATATAAAAAGGCTATTACCACTTTAAGAATGTATTCATTTTTTAAAGGCGTTGATATTCAAATTATTATTACATTCTAAAATATTTGAGAATAATGTTGACATTGCCTGACTAAATATGTTGGATTAATTTTTTGCAGGCACACATAATGAATAGCAGTAGCATTAATCTCACCATCACTGTTTTTATATTGAGAAAGTGATCAATACCAGGATCCTTCTTCTTATGGCTAGGGGTTCCGCTAGCGGCACCCCTCGACAACATTCCGCTGAAAAGGCAGTGAGTGAAATTCAAATATAAATATTTGAAATATGTAATTTAACATACATTAACAAGTGCAATGCACCAAATTAAAGATAAACGTCTTGTTAATCTACCCATCGTGTCCGATTTCAAAAAGGCTTTACAGCGAAAGCACAATATATGATTATGTTAGGTCAGAGCCAAGTCACTAAAACACACACAGCCATTTTTTCCAGCCAAAGAGAGGAGTCACAAAAAGCAGAAATATAGATAAAATGATATCACTAACCTTTGATGATCTTCATCAGATGACACTCATCTAAAGGCTGTTGACATCTAGTGGAAGCCTTAGGAAGTGCAATTTGACCCCATAGGCACTGGGTATTCGATAGGCCAAGAGTTGAAAAACTACAAACCTCAGATTTCCCACTTCCTGGTTGGATTATTCTCAGGTTTTCGCCTACCATATGAGTTATATTACACTCACAGACATCATTCAAACAGTTTTTGAAACTTCTGAGTGTTTTCTATCCAAATATACTAATAATATGTATATATTAGCAACTGGGACTGATTAGCAGGCAGTTTACTCTGGGCACGCTTTTCATCCAAACGTGAAAATGCTGCCCCCTTTCCCAAACAGGTTTTAATGGAAAGACAAGTTGAAGCCAACATTAGATGTGGTTGTTCTCATAATAACCACATGTGGTTTTACCGCAACAAAGTAGTTCAACAGAAGTGGCTAAAAACAAAATAGTGGCCACATCTCAACAACAAAAATTGATCAAAAAATTAAAACACAGATAATTAAAAGGGAGCAGGATATTATAAATTTGACTTTTCAAGCACCAAATTGAGGTAATGTCTGATTTTCAAGGTAGGCCTGTTCCAATATTGGAATTTTTAATATCCAAATTCAAGTTCAAGTAGGCTACTTCAAGCCCCTTGTATTGTTTAACAACTTCCAATGCCCTGTGTTGGTGTGTGCCTACCTACCTACCTACCTACCTACCTACCTACCTACCTACCTACCTACCTACCTGCCTGCCTGCCAATGACATTTCTCTGTAATGGTGATGACATAGGACTGCCTTATCATGATGTGGTTACATTCATAATGTATAAGGGTCTTTCTATAAATAATGGGGCCAATGTATGACATTGGGATCAATGCTTGCGGAAGTATTCAACCCCCTTGGAATTTTTCCTATTTTGTTGCCTGACAACCTGGAATGAAAATAGATTTTTTGGGGGTTTGTATCATTTGATTTACACAACATGCCAACCACTTTGAAGAATACTTGTTATTGTGAAACAAACAATAAATAAGACAAGTAAAGCAGAAAACTTGAGCATGCATAACTATTCACCCCCTCAAAGTCAATACTTTGTAGAGCCACCTTTTGCAGCTGCAAGTCTCTTGGGATATGTCTCTATAAACTTGGCAAATCTAGCCACTGGGACAGATTCTCAATTGGATTGAGGTCTGAGCTTTGACTAGGCCATTCCAAGACATTTAAATGTTTTCCCTTAAAACCCTTGAGTGTTGCTTCAGCAGTATGCTTAGGGTCATTGTCCTGCTGGAAGGTGAACCTCCGTCCCAGTCTCAAATCTCTGGAAGACTGAAACAGGTTTCCCTCAAGAATTTCCCTGTGTTTAGCGCCATCCATTATTCCTTCAATTCTGACCAGTTTCCCAGTCCCTGCCGATGAAAAACAACCCCACAGCGTACGTTCTTCCATATGTTTGGGGAGTCTCCCACATGCCTTTTGGCGAAACGTGTTTGCTTATTCATTTTTTATGCAATGGCTTTTTTCTGGCTACTCTTCCGTAAAGCCCAGCTCTGTGGAGTGTACGGCTTAAAGTGGTCCTATGGACAGATACTCCAATCTCCGCTGTGGAGCTTTGCAGCTCCTTCAGGGTTATCTTTGGTCTTTTTGTTGCCTCTGATTAATGCCCTCTTTTCCTGGTCCGTGAGTTTTGGTATACGGCCTCTCTTGGCAGGTTTGTTGTTTGATAGTGGATTTAATGGTGCTCCTAGCGATGTTCAAAGATTCTGATATTTTTTATAACCCAACCCTGATCTGTACTTCTCCACAACTTTTTTTCCCTGACCTGTTTGGAGAGCTCCTTGGTCTTCATGGTGCTGCTTGCTTGGTGTTGCCCCTTGCTTATTGGTGTTGCAGACTTTCCGAACAGATGTATATATACTGAGATCATGTGACAGATCATGTTCTACTTAGATTGCACACAGGTGGACTTTATTTAACTAATTATGTGACTTCTGAAGGTAATTGGTTGGAACAGATCTTATTTTGGGGCTTCAAAGCAAATGGGGTGAATACATATGCACGCACCACTTTTCCATTTTGAATTATTAGCATTTTTGAAGCAAGTCATTTTTTTCATTTCACTTCGCCAATTTGGACTATTTTGTGTCTGTCCATTACATGAAATCCAAATAAAATCCATTTAAATTGCAGGTTGTAATGCAACAAAATATAAAAAACTCCAAGGGATATGAATACTTTTGCAAGGCACTGTACCTGTGTGTGTGTGTTATGGGGCCTATATTCACTTCTGTGTTATCTCAGTGAACGTTATTTTACAGCTTTAATAGTCGGGGGCGACCAGTGGACACAACCCATCCCTGTGGTTTGGGTTGGTCAGTTTCCTTGTGTGTATACTGTGTGTTTGTATGTGTGTCTGCGTCCACTTACATCTCCCTCCTCCCTCCCTCCTTCTGACTGGTACAGTAGCTTTTCCAGTTGGTTCGTTCACGACCCCTCTCCTCATATCAGCTGTGAGCAGAGTGTTTCTGAGTAGTTGGTTGATGTGCAGGTTGTTTGTGGGGATGTTCCAGGTCTTTAGCCATGTGATCCTGACACGCTTAGACTTTATTGTCTCAGTAACGCAGGATTTGATTTGCTCTCATAAACATAATGGCATAATTTGCTCAGAACATGCAGTGATGCATGGAGCCGTCCCGTCCACAAGAGAGGCTTTTTTTTTTGGATCTTCAGGGAAATTAAACCTGCTTGCCCACACATGTCTGAGGGAGATACACACACACACAGGTAGACACTCTCTCGCATGCAAACACACACACGTACAAACATAACATTGTGCTCTCGCTCTGTGACACACACACTAACACAGTCTCTCTCACTCCTGTACCACACACACACACACACACACACACGTCCTTATTAAAGTTCTTCTTTCCGAGGAGGCAGTGTTTCATCACCGTGTTGTTCTGCTTTGACGTTATTAGGAAGAGGAGCGATGGCTATGGGGTGAGTGATAAAGGTGGGAGCGCGCACTGAAAGCTGAAAGGTTAGCCAGCAGATTTATGAACCTGCGTCCTTCTCCAGCGAGGCCATTAAAGAACAGAGACGACTTTAATGTTTTGCCTTTCTGATTTATGGTGTGAATGCCTTCGTATGTTATCCCCACAGTGAGATGTGGGGAGGTGGAGGGTCAGTTGTATAGCAATGCCTTCCTATCTTATCCGCACATGAGAGGTGGGAGGGTGGAGGGTCAGTGGTGCCAAGGCCTTCCTATCTTATTCCCTCACAGTGAGAGGTGGGAGGGTGGAGGGTCAGTGGTGCCAAGGCCTTCCTATCGTATTCCCTCACAGTGAGAGGTGGGAGGGTGGAGGGTCAGTGGTGCCAAGGCCTTCCTATCTTATTCCCTCACAGTGAGAGGTGGGAGGGTCAGTGGTGCCAAGGCCTTCCTATCTTATCCCCTCACAGTGAGAGGTGGGAGGGTGGAGGGTCAGTATTGTCCTGTCACAACAATGGATGGACTGAGCATCTTAGCATCAGTGATGGTGAGGGTTGCAAGGGAAAAACACTGGATGCATTTGGCCCTTTCCCAATTCCTTGCGTTGGTTTTCATTCCCTCCCTCTCAAATTAAGTGTGTGTGTGTGTGTGTGTGTGTGTGTGTGTGTGTGTGTGTGTGTGTGTGTGGTTAGTGGAGAATCAGTGTGTTTCATTGTGTGAGTATGTGTGTGTGCCTGGGTAGTGGATGATCAGAGTTTGTTAATGTGTGTGCGTGTTTGTGTGTGTGCCTGGGTAGTGTGTGTGTGTGTGTGTGTGTGTGTGTATTGTCAGAGTGTATGAAGAAGGAGGGCCTGCTTGGCAGGTGGGAGCTGTGGCCAGGCTATGAGTGTCTCAGTGGGACGGTCACCAGGACACACTCAGACAGGGCCAGGCCACAGGGCTAAATAATGACAGGCCCGTGAACAGATTTCACACACAGCACACAGACAGGAAAAGGCCACTGGGCTACATAATGAAAGACCCCGGAACAGATCTCAACCCCAGTCGGAGTCCTTAACAGCCTGGCCAGACCACCAGCAAGACAGCACTCCAACTGACGTACTGACATACATTCTCACCACACAAACATACACATAAAAACACACACACACCCAACACTATATGCACTGCGCACTGTGTGTGTTCATTACCCAGGCTCTAGATTCAATAAACTACAAGACCAAAAGTATATGGAAATGTACTCGTCGAATCATGGGCATTAATATGAAGTTGGTCCCCTGTTTGCTGATATAACAGCCTCCACTCTTTTGGGAAGGCTTTCCACTAGATGTTGGAACATTGCTGCGGGGACATGCTTCCTTTCAGCCACAAGAGCATTAGTGAGGTCGGCACTGATGTTGGGCGATTAGGCCTGGCTCGCAGTTGACGTTCCAATTCTCCCAAAGGTGTTCGATGGGGTTGAGGTCAGGTCTCTGTGCAGGCCAGTCAAGTTCTTCCACACCGATCTCAAAATACCACTTCTGAATGGACCTCGCTTTGTGCACGGGGGTGTTGTCATGCTGAAACATGAAAGGGCCTTCCCCAAACTTTTGCCACAAAGTTGGAAGCACAGAATCGTCTAGAATGTCATTGTTGTCTCAACCTTTAGCTCTCCCAAACAACACCTATGATTGCTCTATGCCCCTCTCTAATGTCAATATGCCTTGTATGCTGTTATTTAGGGCAGCTCTCATTGTTTTAGTTCACTGCAGAGCCCCTAGTCCTGCTCAACATGCCTCAGATACCCCCCTTGTCCCACCCCCCACACATGCAGAGACCTCACCTAGCTTAACTGGCGCCTCCAGAGATGCAACCTCTCTAATCGTCACTCAATGCCTAGGTTTAACCCCACATTACTCACAACCTACCATACCCTTGTCTGTACACTATCCCCTGAATCTATCCTACCACGCCCAGAAACTGCTCCTTTTATTCTCTGTTCCCAAAGCACTAGACCACCAGTTCTTAAAGCCTTTCGCCATATACTCAACCAACTAATCACTGTTCCTCTGGTGATGTAGAGGTTAACCCAGGCCCTGTGAACCGTAAAGCCTTGGGTTCATGCATGTTAGCATCTAAAGCCTCCTCCCTAAGTTTGCTTTATTCACTGATTTAGCACATGCCTCCAACCCTGATGTCCTAGTCGTGTCTGAATCCTGGTTTAGGAAGGTCACCAAAAATTATGAAATTTCCATCCCCAATTCCAACATTTTCCATCAAGAAAGAACTGCTAAAGGGGGCGGAATTGCAGTCTACTGTAGAGATAGCCTGCAGAGTTCTGTCATACTATCCAGGTCTATGCCCAAACAGTTCGAGCTTCTACTTTTAAAGATCCATCTCTCCAGAAATACGTCTCTCCCTGTTGCCGCTTGTTTTAGACCCCCCTCAACTCCAAGCTGTGCCCTGGACACCATATGTGAATTGATTGCCCCCCATCTATTGGCAGAGTTCGTACTGCTAGGTGACCTAAATTGGGATATGCTTAATACCCCGGCTATCCTACAATCTAAGCTAGATCCCCTCAATCTCACATAAATTATCAAATAACCTACCAGGTAGGTACAACTCCAAATCCGTAAACATGGGCACCCTCATAAATATCATCCTGACCAACTTTCCCTCTAAATTCAACTCTGCTGTTTTCAACCAGGATCTCAGCAATTACTGGCTCATTGCCTGTGTCCTTTATGGGTCCGCTGTCAAACGACCACCCCTCATCACTGTCAAATGCTCCCTAAAACACTTCTGGGCGCAGGCATTTCTAATCGACCTGGCCCGGGTATCCTGGAAGGATATTGACCTCATCCCGTCAGTAGAGGATGCCTGGTTGTTCTTTCAAGGTGCTTTCCTCTCACAATACGCATACCCTATTAAAAAAATGTAGAACTAAGAACAGATATAGCCCTTGGTTCAATCCAGACTTGACTGCCCTTGAACAGCACAAAAAACATTCTGTGGCGTACTGCACTAGCATCAAATACTCACTGCGATATGCAACTTTTCAGGGAAGTTACTAACCTATATACATAGTCAGTTAGGAAAGCAAAGGCTGGCTTTTTCAAACAAAAATGTGCATCCTACAGCACTAATTCCAAAAAGTTTTGGGACACTGTAAAGTCCATGGAGAATAAGAGTACCTCCTCCCATTTGCCCACCTCACTTAGACTAGGAAACACTGATCACCACTGATAAATCAATAAGCATTTCTCTACGGCTGGCAATGCTTTCCTCCTGGCAACCCCAACGCCGGCCAACGGCTCTGCACCCCCCACAGGAACTAGCCAAGCCTCCCCCACTGCTTTTCCTTCACCCAAATCTAGACAGCTGATGTTCTGAAAGTGCTGCAAAATCTGGATCCCTACAAATTAGCTGGGCTAGACAATCTGGACCCTCTCTTTCTAAAACTTTCCACCGCCATTGTTGCAACCCATATTACTAGCCTGTTCAACCTCTCTTTCGTATCTTCTGAGATTCCTAAAGATTGGAAAGCGGCCGCTGTCATCCCCCTCTTTAATGGGGGAGACACTCTAGATCCAAACTGTTACAGACCTATATCCATCCTGCCCTGCCTTTCTAAAGTCTTCGAAAGCCAAGTGACCAAACAGATCAGATCACCGACCATTTCAAATCGCACTGTACCTATGCAATCTGGATTCCGAGCTGGTCACGGGTGCACCTCAGCCACGCTCAAGGTCCTAAACGATATCATAACCACCATCGATAAAAGACAGTTCTGTGCAGCCGTCTTCATCGACCTATCCAAGGCTTTCAACTCTGTCAATCACAGTATTCTTATCGGCAGACTCAACAGCCTTGGTTTCTCAAATGACTGCCTCGACTGGTTCACTAACTACTTCTCAGATAGAGTTCAGTGTGTCAAATTGCAGTCTCTATGGGGGTGCCACAAGGTTCAATTCTCTCGCTGACTGTTTTCTCTGTATATATCAATGATGCCGCTCTTGCTGCGGGTGATTCTTTGATCCACCTCTACGCAAATGACACCATTCTGTATACATCTGGCCCTTCTTTGGATACTGTGTTGACCAAACCTCCAAATGAACTTCAACGCCATACAACACTCCTTCCGTGGTCTCCAACTGGTCTTAAATGATAGTAAAACAAAATGCATGCTCTTCAACCTATCGTTGCCTAACTTGCATCACTACTACGGTTCTGAATTAGAATATGTGGACAACTGTAAATACCTAGGTAACTGGCTGGACTGTAAACTCTTCTTTCAGATTCACATTAAGCATCTCCAATCCAAAGTTAAATCTAGAATCGGCTTCCTATTTCACAACAAATCCTCCTTTACTCATGCTGCCAAACTTACCCTCGTAAAACATGCTATCCTACCGATCCTTGATTTCGGCGATGTCATTTACAAAATAGCCTCCAACACTCTTCTCAGCAAATTGGATACAGTCTATCACAGTGCCATCCGTTTTGTCACCAAAGCCCCATATACTATCCAACACTGCGACCTGTATGCTCTCATTGGCTGGTCCTCGCTACATATTCTTTGGCAAACCCACTGACTCCAGGTCATCTATAAGTCTTTGCTGGGTAAAGCTCCGCCTTATCTCAGCTCACTGGTCACCATAGCAACACCCACCCGTAGCACACGCTCCAGCAGATACATTTCACTGGTCATCGCCAAAGCCAACACCTACTTTGGCAGCCTTTCCTTCCAGTTCTTTGCTGCCAATTGACTGGAACGAATTGCAAAAATCACTGAAGTTGGAGACATATATCTCCCTCACTAACTTCAAGCAGCAGCTGTCAAAGCAGCTTACCGATCGCTGCAGCTGTACACACAGCCCATCTGTAAATAGCCCATCCATCGAACTACCTACCACATCCCCATATTTGTTTTCTGCTCTTTTGCACACCAGTATTTATACTTGCCAATCCTCATCTGCACATACATCACTCCAGTTGTAAATTGCTTGTAAAAAATTGTAATTACTTCGCCACTATTGGCCTATTTATTGCCTTACCTCCTTACTTCATTTTAACACACTGTATACAATTTTTTCTATTGTGTTATTGACTGTACGTTTGTTTATCCCATGTGTAACTCTGTGTTGTTGTTTGTGTCGCACTGCTTTGCTTTATCTTGGCCAGGTCGCAGTTGTACTGGCCTACCTGGTTAAATAAAGGTGAAATAGTATAAAAAAATATAAAAAAGTATACTGTTGCATTTAATATTTCCCTTTACTAGAACTAAGGGGCCTACTCCGAACCATGAAAAACAACCCCAGACCATTGTTCCTCCTCCACCAAACTTTACAGTTGGTACTACGCATTCAGTCAGGTAGCGTTCTCGTGGCATCTGTTCATCACTCCAGTGAACGCGTTTGGCGGCAAACTTTACATCACTGTAACCAACAATTGGCATTGCGTATGGTGATCTTAGGCTGTTCGGCCATGGAACCCCATTTCATGAAGCTCCCGACGAAAAGTTATTGTGCTGACGTTGCTTCCAGAAGCAGTTTGGAAATCAGTGGTGACTGTTGCAACTGAGGAAGACCACTTCACAACAGAGCCATTGTTGCTCCTAAACATTTCCACTTAACAGCACTTACAGTTGGCTTTGGCAGCTCTACCAGGGAAGAAATTTGACTAACTGACATGTTGGAAAGGTGCCTTCCTATGATGTTGACACGTTGCCTATTCTACTGCCAATCTTTGTCTTTGGAGATGGATGGTTTGGTGCTCAATTTTAAACACTTGTCAGCAACGGGTTGGATGGGTCCTACTGTAGACTAGCTACTCACTGGTGTGACTCTCTTCCCACTGAATTTAGCATTAGAATATGTTGCCATTTGTACTCTCATAGGAGGGAACCTACATGCATTGTGTGAGATTGTAACACACTAGGCGTAGTGGGTGCGGAGTCAGGTGCAGGAGGCAGAAAATTCAGAATAGCGCTTTATTACGCACAGGGAAAAAGTAGTACTCTCCACGAAACTGGGCGTAATAAAACAAATGCCCAAAACAGGTAACTAAACAACACGTGTCATGTAATGTCATGTTGTGTCTTGTCTCTGTCCTTTCCCTTCACCCTGTCTCCCTCTGCTGGTCGTTGTTAGGTTACCTTTTCTCCCCCGCTTTCCCCCAGCTGTTCCTTGTCTCCTCTAACTACCCATTCACCCCGTTTCCCACCTGTTCCCTTTTTCCCTCTGATTAGGTCCCTATATCTCTCTCTGTTTCTGTTCCTGTCCTTGTCGGATTCTTGTTTGTTGTGTTTCATGCCTGAGCCAGACTATCGTCATGTTTGCTGTAACCTTGTCCTGTCCTGTCGGAATCTGCCGGTCTATCTGAGCCTACCTATGTTTGGTTATTAAAGAAGCTCTGTTTAAGTTAGTTCGCTTTTGGGTCCTCATTCACTCACCATAACAACACGCTCTACCACCCATCAACACAGTGTGAAAAATAATCAAGCCCGCAGAAAGAGCAGGCGGGCCTACCGGCTTATATAGCCCAACTCAAAATCTAAACAAGAAACAGGTGAAACAAATCAGACAAAACCAACAGAAAAGGGAAAAGGGATCGGTGGCAGCTTGTAGGCCGGTGAAGACGACTGCCGAGCATCACCCGAACAGGAAGAGGAGCCACCTTCGGTAGGAGTCGTGACAGAGATGCAATTTTTGTCAGCACTCCAACACTTGTGAAGAAGTGCATAAAGGAGAGAAAAGGTGAAAGGCATGACAACTTACTAGGTATTATTTTGGAAATGAGAGAATCTATTATATTATGGACTTTAATCCTAAAGCAACCACTTGTACTTTTTAGTTTTCTTATTAATGAAAGTGTAGATTTAATTGACTGCCCAGTGAATACCTGTACATTTCCCCACATACCCTTACATGTCTCCACATACCCTTACATGTCTCCACATGCCCCTACATTTCCCCACATACCCCTACATGTCTCCACATACCCTTTACATGTCTCCACATACCCTTTACATGTCTCCACATACCCTTACATGTCTCCACATACCCTTTACATGTCTCCACATACCCTTTACATGTCTCCACATACCCCTTACATGTCTCCACATACCCTTTACATGTCTCCACATACCCTTACATGTCTCCACATACCCCTACATGTCTCCACATACCCCTACATGTCTCCACATACCCTTACATGTCTCCACATGCCCTTACATGTCTCCACATACCCTTACATGTCCCAACATAACCCTACATGACCCTAGATACCCCCACATACCCCCTATGTATCCCTACATTTCCCCAAATACCCCTACATGTACCTACAAACCCCTACATCTCTGAACATACCCTTACATGTCCCTACATTTCCCAACATGTCCGCACATAACCCTACATTTCCCTATATACCACTACATGTCACTACATACCCCCACATATCCCCAAATACCCCTACATAACCGGACAAGTCCTCACATACCCCTACATATCCCTACTTGTACACACACACCCCTACATGTACTCACATACCCCTCCCTATATGTCCCTAAATGTCCCTACATATCCCTACACGTCCCCACATACACTTACATGTCCCCACTTATTCCTACATGTCTCCACATACCCCGACACATCCCCACATAACCCTTCATGTCCCCACATACCCCTAAATATCCTCAAATTCCCCATATATCCTTACATACCCCTACATGTACTCACATACCCCTCCCTATATGTTCCTAAATGCCCCTACATATCCCTACACGTCCCCACATACACTTACATGTCCCCACTTATTCCTACATGTCCCCACATGTAGTCCACACATATCCCTACATGTCCCTACATAACCCTACATGCCCCTAAATAACACTACATGTCCCCAAATACCCTTTCATGTCCCCACATACCCCTACAACAATCTACATACCCCACTACATGTCCCCATATACTCCTATATGTCCCTACATGCACTTGCATGTCCCCACATACTCATACATGTCCCCACATACCCCTACGTATCCATACATGTCCCCATATACCCCTACATGTCCCCACATACCACTACACGTCCCCACATACCCCATACATGTCCCCACAAACCCCTGCATGTTCTCAAATATCCTTACATGAGTTAACACAACAAGCCTATGATTAGTACCTGTAAAGCTGCACAGTCTCTTGGTTTTCTAATGAGAGAGCGCAGTGGAGATGTGTGATACCCACAGTGGAGACGTGTGATACCCACAGAGGACACATGTGATACCCACAGAGGATATGTGTGATTCCCAAAGAGGAGACGTGTGATACCCACAGAGGACACGTGTCATACCCACAGAGGAGACGTGTCATGCCCACAGAGGAGATGTGTCATACCCACAGAGGAGACGTGTCATGCCCACAGAGGAGACGTGTGATACCCACAGAGGAAACGTGTGATACCCACAGAGGAGACGTGTGATACCCACAGAGGAGACGTGTGATATTCATCAGTATGAGTGTGTTTTGAAGCCGGTCCCTACTATGTTCTCTCTCGCTCTCGCTCTCGCTCTCGCTCTCGCTCTCGCTCTCGCTCTCTCTCGCTCTCAATTCAAATCAATTCAATTCAATTCAAGGGACTTTATTGGCATGGGAAATGTGTTAACATTGCCAAAGCAATGGTAGATAATATAAAAAGTGAAATAAACAATAAAAATTAACAGTAAACATTACACATACAGAAGTTTCAAAACAATAAATACATTACAAATGTCATATTACGTATATATACAGTGTTGCAACGATGTACAAATGGTTAAGGGTACACAAGAGAAAATAAATAAGCAGCAATATAGGTTGTATTTACAATGGTGTTTGTTCTTCACTGGTTGCCCTTTTCTTGTGGCAACAGGTCACACATCTTGCTGCAGTGATAAAAAGACTATACTCACTGAGTCTGTACATAGACAAAGCTTTCCTTAAGTTTGGTTCAGTCACATGGTCAGGTATTCTGCCACTGTGTACTCTCTGTTTTGGGCCAAATAGCATTCTAGTTTGCTTTGTTTTTTTGTTAATTCTTTCCAATGTCTCAAGTAATTATCTTTTTGTTTTCTCATGATTTGTTTGGGTCTAATTGTGCTGCTGTCCTGGGGCTCTGTGGGGTGTGTTTGTGTTTGTGAACAGAGCCCCATGACCAGCTTGCTTAGGGGACTCTTCTCCAGGTTCATCTCTCTGTAGGTGACGGCTTTGTTATGGAAGGTTTGGGAATCACATCATTTTAGGTGGTTGTAGAATTTTATAGCTGTTTTCGGAATTTTTATAATTTGTTCAGACCTAATTCTGCACTGCATGCATTATTTGTTGTTTACGTTGTACACAGCGTATATTTTCTGTAGAGTTCTGCATGCAGATTCTCAATTTGGTGTTTGTCCCATTTTGTGAATTTATGTTTGGTGAGCGGAACCCAAACCTCACAACCATAAAGGCCAATTGCTTATACAGTATAACTGATTCAAGTATTTTTGCCAGATTCTAATTGGTATGTCAAATTTGATGTCCCTTTTGTTTGCATAGAAGGACCTTCTTGCCTTGTCTCTCAGCTCGTTCACAGTTTTATGGAAGTTACCTGTGGCGAGATTTGCATCGTTTTTGTGTGCTCTAGGGCAACGGTGTCAAAATGGAATTTGTATTTGTGGTCCTGGCAACTGAACCTTTTTAGGAACACCATTATTTTTGTCTTACTGAGATTTACTGTCAGGGCCTAGGTCTGACAGAGTATGTGTAGAATATATAGGTGCTGCTGTAGGCCTTCCTTGGTTGGTGACAGAAACACACTATCATCAGCAAACAGTAGACATTTGACTTCAGATTCTATTAGGGTGCGTCCGGGTGCTGCAGACTGTTCTGGTGCCCTCGCCAATTTGTTGATATATATGTTGAAGAGGGTGGGGCTTAAGCTGCATCCCTGTCTCACACCACGGCCCTGTGAAAATAAATGTGCGTGTTTTTGCACATTTTAACCACACACTTGTTGTTTGTGTACACGGTTTTGCTAATGTTGTATGTTTTTTCCCCAACACCACTTTCTATCAATTTGTATAGCATACTTTCATGCCAAATTGAGTCAAAAGCTTTTTTGAAATCAACAAAACATGAGGAGACTTTGCCTTGGTTTTCATTTTTTTTTTTTTGTCAAATAGGATGTGCAGGGTAAATACGTGGTCTGTCGTATGGTATTTTGGTAAAAAGTCAATTTGACATTTGCTCAGTACATTGTTTTCTCTGAGGAAATGAACTAGTCGGCTGTTAATGATAATGCAGAGGATTTCCCCAAGATTGCTGTTGACGCGTGTCCCACTGTAGTTATTGGGATCAAATTTGTCTCCACTTGTGGATTGGGGTGATTAGTCCTTTGTTCCAAATATTGGGGAAGAGGCCAGAGCTAAGGATGATGTTAAATAGTTTTAGTATAGCCAATTAGAATTGGTCTGTATATTTTATCATTTCATTGAGGATACCATCAACACCACAGGCCTTTTTGGGTTGGAGGGTTTGTATTTTGTCCTGTAGTTCATTCAATGTAATTGGGGGATCCAGTTGGTTCTGGTAGTCTTCAATAGTTGACTCTAAGATTTGTATTTGATCATGTATATGTTTTTGTTTGTTCTTTGTTGAAGCGCCAAAAATATTGGAGAAGTGGTTTACCCATACGTCTCCATTTTGCATAGAAAACTCTTTGTGTTGTTGAGTGTTTTAGAGTCTATGAATTCTTTAATAACATCGAGCTGATTTCATCATGCTATTCCTTCTTTTTCCATAGTGTATTTATGTATTGTTTTAGTGATTAACCATAGTGAAGGCGTAGGCTCAACTTTTCTGGGTCTCTATGTTTTTGGTTGGATAGGTTTCTCAATTTCTTTAATAGGTTTTTGAATTCTTCATCAATCCATTGTCATTGTTGTTAATTTTCTTACATTTTTGTATATATATTTTTTAGATTTGATAGGGAAGCTGAAAAGTTGAATACTGTTTAGGTTTCCTACTACCATGTTTACACCTTCACTATTACAGTGGAACATTTTGTCCAGGAAGTTGTCTAAAAGGGATTGAATTTGTTGTTGCCTAACTGTGTTTTGGATGGTTTCCACACTACTTTCCTACCATCTATAGCATTTATTAATATTATTATTTGCTGACTCATGATTGATTATTGCTCTGTTCAGGTAGACTGTGATTTTGCTGTGATTTGATAGGGGTGTCAGTGGGCTGACTTTGAACGCTCTGAGAAACTCTGGGTTGAGGTCAATAATAAAGTAGTCTACAGTACTCCCGTACTGATCTCTTGATCAGCTATATATGTACCTACCGTAGGAGTCCCCTCAAAGCCTACTATTGACTATGTACATGCCCAGCGTACAACAGAGCTGCCGGAGTTGTGACATGTTTTTGTTGGTTATGTGGTCATAGTTGTGCATAGGGTGGCAGGGTAGCCTACTGGTTAGAGTGTTGGACTTGTAACCGAAAGGTTGCAAGATCAAATCCCTGACCTGACAATATAAAATCTATCATTCTGCCCCTGAACAAGGCAGTTAACCCACTGTTCCTAGGCTGTCATTGAAAATAACAAACAAAAAAATATGGGGGAGGGAATGCTGTCACCTCCAGGTAGGTGTTTATCCCTGTGTTCTGGCATTTAGGTCACCACAGACAAGTACATGTCACTGGACCTGGAAAATACTTGATTTCCCCCTCCATGATGGAGAAGATGTCTTCATTAAAGTATGGAAATTCCCATGGGGGTATATAGGTAGCACACAGGATGACATTTTCCTCTGTTGAGATGATTTCCTTTTGAATTTCTAGCCAAATGTAAAATGTTACTGTTTTGATTAATTTAACCTTCCTACTGTGTTCCGGTCAAATTGGACTGAGTTACAAGTTCTCTCTCTGAAATATGTAGTTAATTTAATCTGATTGTCATAAGGTTCCATGACTGTCCACACAAGGCATCTGAAATACATTTTGATGAATTTCATTTCATTTTGGGTGTTTTATTTAACTTTATTACACCTGTGGTGTTCCCGGTCATTGATGAATGGGTTCATTAGAAATGAATGGGTGAGACTACAATTAGTAGAGTTCAGGAACTTGCCCATGCATCAGATGGACACACTTCCTCTCCCAGACCCCCACATGCATGTGTGTTTGAGTGCACACACACACACACACACACACACACACACACACAAACCTCACTCCCCTTCTTGGCTTCCAATGCAACCCCCACGGGAACCTTTCCCCAATAGAATCTTTCCCCCACGGGAACCACACCTGTTGGCATTCTCAAAAACAATCGCAACATTGTTTCAATAATATACAGAACTTTTCTTGTAGCTCTGGTATATAATATAAAGCTTTTTTGAGGCCTTGCTCACAATTATTTCTGTGGCAGCACAATGACCAAATGATACACTGTATGTAAGGCTCTTGATCATATCTATGATCATGACACTGGTGAGGAGGAGAGAGTTCTTGATAATCTTTGACATAAAGTAGTTTGTGATAAAAGCACAATATGTTTCATCTGACTATTTGTTATAGTCAAAATAATAATTATTTTTCTTTAATCAAAAAGGAGTTATGAGGCCTACAGGCCATAAATAGCAAATAGAATATCAAAACTTGTAATGTTCACAAGAACTTAAGTTGATAAAAAGATCTAACACCACATTAGGTGATAATATGTACTATTATGGATTTTTATCAGCTGTAATAGGCCGGTCATTTTGGACTGGGAACACAGAATGAATTAACATGAAACGAACACAACAGGAAGGTTAATAGAGTGAGTTAGGTCTGCACTATACCAAATTAGCATACCCCCTGAGTCCTATGGAACATTTTCTTCTGCAACGTGACCCTAATGAACTACATTCCAGTGCATGCATTATAACATTGGCTGAAATAGTACTCACGCATAACTATTTCATGTTTCTAAATAATTTCTTTATTCAGACGAAAGGTGCTGCTATGGGATCCCCCTTGGCTCCTAACTATGCTAATTTGTATGTGGGTTACATGGGGAAACAGTCTATTTTCAATCCTCTCAAAAATGTTTTCTTGCCTCACATCATTATTTGGAAACGGTATATTGATGATATTTTTGTTCTATGGAGGGGTGACGCAAAACAGCTCCAGGCGTTTTATGCTTTTCTCAACTCCTGTTCTGAGCATCTGAGATTTACTATGCAATCTGATACATGTCAAATCAGTTTTCTTGATCTTCTGATCTTGTGTGAAGATAATGTTCTATACACTGATCTTTACAGGAAGCCTACTGATCGTAACAGTTTGTTGAGGGCTGATAGTTGTCACCAACTTCCCTTGAAAAATAGTTTGCCCTACAGCCAATTCTGTCGAATCAAAAGAATTTGCAAAAAACAATCAGATTTCGACAGAAATATGGCTGAGACGCAAAGAAAGTTCAAGGAGAGGGGCTACAAGAATGATCAGATTAATATTGCCATTGAGAAAATTCAAAACAAAACGAGACATGACCTTTTTCAAGGTCATAGGACATTTATAAGTGCCATTGCATTGAGCACAGCCATTACATTTGTAATTTCCATCCATTTTGTTCTAACTACCAGCTATTCAAAGTGCTCTGAACAAATTAAGGGAATTGTTCACAAACATTGGCACATCCTAAAATCCGATGATAGTCTCGGTAATGTGTTTTTGGACCTTCCCTTGGTCGTATTCTCGCGGGGCAGAAATCTCAGAGACCAATTGGTACACTCTGATTTACCACCCCAAGATATTCCTGAACTACGTCTATTTGCGCCCCTACTGGATGGAAATTTCAAATGTAATCGCTGTGCTCAATGCAATGGCACTTATAAATGTAGATCCTTCAAACACCCACAAACATAGAAATCGATCCCAATCAAAGGTGTTATTACGTGCTACACAAAGGCAGTTATTTATCTTATAACTTGTCCTTGTGGTAAAAATTATGTAGGTAAAACAAAGCGCAAATTAAAAGTACCTATCTCAGAGCATCGTAGCACCATTAGGTGTAAAAACTTTACTTATCCAGTTGCGGCCCACTTCTTGGAGGCAGGCCACTCGATTTCGTCTCTGCGTTATATTGGCATCGAACATGTCACCCTCCCTAGGAGAGGGGGTGACCTTGATAATGTATTGTTAAAATGAGAGGCTGCCTGGATCTTTAACTTAAAGACCCATGCTCCCTTCGGTCTCAACGTAGACTTTGATCTGAAGCAATTCTTGTGATTATTGTGACTTTGCCATTGTACTGTAATTGTTTGTAAGCTTGTGTAGTCAAATTAATCTATGATCGTATGCTATCCATTTGTTGTTTGTATGCTGTTCTTTGTATGACATTTTAATATTTGATAATTAACCAATGACATTAGGCCACTCTTGGCCATGATTACAGACACCTGTGTCTTTTGACACTACATAAACGAGTCATCCCGCAGTGTTTGTGATTATACCCTGATGAAGACAGCTTGGCTGTCGAAACGTTGATAATTCAATTTTTGCATCTGAGCTCCTAGAGTCTTTTATTTTCAAACTTTCCCTGTTTGATACCTGGCAGTTTGGTGGGTGGGACTAACAGCTCTCTGTAACATAGAGGGCAACCAGTGGGTCCATCTCCTCTATACCATGTTTCTTGTAGGATGACAATTTCTGTATTTCTGATTTCTTTGATGAAGTCCAGGTTCCTGCTCTTTAGGCCAAAGGCAGATGACCTCGGGCCTTAGATATTCCAGGATAAGATAGTGAAGTATTTGTGAGGTCTGATCTGAGGGGTTCTAAATGGGGTATGGGCGTGGTTCACTTGGGGGGGTGTTTATTGTTTGGGGTGGGGGTGTGGATGTGCTGCTGTAGTCTGGATGTACGTCCTCTCGGCGTGGGTCTTCTATGTGTAGTTCCTTTCCCCTTCTTTAACCACACTAAGGAGGCTGTGAAACTATCTATAGAAGCCTCGTCTAACCCACATCATCCTGCCTACCAGTCTTCTCTCTTTATAGACTGGATGTCTTTATGTTCTCTCCATCTTCCCCCCTTTCTTTTATCTGTCTTGCTAACCTACCTACGTTGGATTGGTGGAGCCAAAATAGGAGTGCAAAATAGCAAGCCAATAGATCATTTTGACAGTTTAATTTCAATTATTGATTATTAGATCATTAGAAAATTATATAATCCATCCATCCAATTAAATTGGTCTATATTTACAATGATCATCAAGCACAAGGTATTCATTGTAGTACCATCTATCAAGAGTGAGCTATCAGAACCACAAGGGAGTATGACAGTGAGGTGGATTGGAGCTTATTTGATGGAGGTGTGTGTGTGTGTGTGTGAGTGAGTCTGAGTCTGCCCACCTGCGTGTCAGTGAGTGAGTCTGCGCTTCTGTGTGTGAGTGACTCTGAGCCAGGCAAGTGTCATGACCCCTCCAATATTAGAGTCAGGTCAATTTGACCATCTCAATAATTCATGTGATTGATAGGAAATTATTTTCATACTGTAAAGTGGCAGGCAGCTACTGGTTTTCTGTGTATTTACCTCACACAGTGCTACTAATTTCTTCACTTTACCATTGGATTCCCCAGCCGCAAATTATAATTTTGGTTTGGCCCGATCCTCAGAAGCATGGTTTGTGGAGGGAATAAAAGTTGAGTACAGCTTCTTAGGAGAACATAGATCTGCAATGTGAACTCTCCATTGCGCTCTTCTCTTTTCTTAACAAACCCTGAAATTCATAAACACGAATAAGAATTATGTCGAAAATTATGTTTTTTTTTAAATGGAGAAAGTTTCTATTGCCGTTTGAGCACTATTTCTCAAAGGAGTGGTTGGTAACGGTTAAATTGGGCTATTTTGTAATATCATAAACCATAAATATCTTGTTTCTAGTAGGCTACAGAATTGGAGAAGGGCTGTTTCTATTAACCTCAGGCAGTAGGCTCAAGTGAAACTGTTTATCTTCCCAGTCAGAGGCAGCCCAGACTCTGACCATTGACCAGCAGCAGTAACCTATCCTCTGTATTAATGCCAATTTAAAGGCCAACATTGTGGGGGAAAGCACTGATCATGTTTATGCAACCAAACAATCACCATCAAAATACTTCCAGAATTAACTTTATTTTGTAATTCAATTTGAGAATCTACAATAGTGGCATGTTTATTTTTATGTATTTATTTCACCTTTGTTTAACCAGGTAGTCCAGTTGAGAACAAGTTCTCCTTTGCAACTGCGACCTGGCCAAGATAAAGCAAAGCAGTGCGACAAAAACAACAACATAGAGTTACACATAAACAAACGTACAGTCAATAACACAATAAAAATATCAAATTAAAGTGTGTACAAATGTAGAAGAGTAGGGAGGTAAGGCAATAAATTGTCCATGGAGGGGGTGCAATAGAACAATGGGATAAATAACAATGTGGGGATGAGGTAGTTGGGTGTGCTAATTACAGATTGGCCATGTACTGGTACAGTTTTTGGTAAACTGCTCTGACAGCTGATGATTCAAGTTAGAGAGGGAGATATAAGACTCCAGCTTCAGTGATTTTTGCAGTTCGTTCCAGTCATTGGCAGCAGAGAACTGAAAGGAGAGGAGGCCAAAGCAAGTGTTGGCTTTGGGGGTGACCAGTGAAATACACCTGCTGGAGCGCCTGTTTTGAGTAATCCAGCACCTTCCCCTGTTTTGAGTAATCCAGCACCCTCTCCTGTTTCAGTAATGTTGCACCCTTCCTTGTTTTCAGTACACCAGCACCCTCCTCTGATTTCAGTAACCCAGCACCCTCCCATCTTTTCAGTAATCCAGCACCCTCCCCTGATTTCAGTAATCCAGCACCTTCCCCTGTTTTCAGTAATCCAGCACCCTCCCCTGTTTTCAGTAATCCAGCACCTTCCCCTGTTTTCAGTAATCCAGCACCCTCCCCTGTTTTCAGTAATCCAGCACCTTTCCCTGTTTTCAGTAATCCAGCACACTCCCCTGTGCTTTATCTAAATCCATCTAAATGTTTTATGAGATTGGAGAACACATTGGGAGGGATCTTAGACCATTGTTCTATACAGAATATTTTCAGGTCCTTGATATCCTTTGTCTGTACTGATGGACTGCTCTCTTCAATTCAAACTGCATATTTTCATTGGGGTTCCAGTCGAGAGATTTAGATGGCCATTGTAAAATGTTGATTATGTAGTCAATTAACCATATTATTTTTAGATGTGTGCTTGGGGTTATTGTCTTACTGGAAGATCCACTTGCGGCCAAGTTTCAGCCTCCTGGTAGAGGCAGCCAATGTCCTGGTACTTGATAAAGTTCATGATGCCGTTGTCCTTAACAAGGGCTCTAGGACCAGTGGAAGCAATATAGCCCCATAACTTCAAAGATCCACCACCATATTTAACAGCAGGGATGAGCTATTTTATGCATAAGTGTTGTTCTTACGAAGGCCAAACCCAAATACCTAGCATAATTGGACCAAATTATCAGGAATTTCACCAGAAACAACCACTTCACAGCTATGCCCAAGGACGTAGAAGGGTGTCGACCCCGCAACCCTTGGTCTGTGCGGCTGTCTGTGTTAGTAAGTCTGTGCTTGTGTGTGTGTCTATGAGTCTGCTCACTTGTGTGTGTGTGTGTATGTTTGTGTAAGTCTGCATGCTTGTGTGTTTGTGTGTGTGTGTGTGTGTGTGTGTGTGTGTGTGTGTGTGTGTGTGTGTGTGTGTGTGTGCGTGTGCGTGCGTGTGTGTGTGTGTTTGTATTTGCACTCATGTATGTGTGTCTGTTACTAGTCAGCAGACTGTGGCCCTCTGTTACTAGTCAGCAGGCTGGCCCTCTGTTACTAGTCAGCAGACTGTGGCCCTCTGTTACTTGTCAGCAGACTGAGGCCCTCTGTTACTAGTCAGCTGGCTGCGGCCCTCTGTTACTAGTCAGCAGACTGTGGCCCACTGTTACTAGTCAGCAGACTGTGGCCCACTGTTACTAGTCAACAGACTGTGGCCCACTGTTACTAGTCAGCAGACTGTGGCCCACTGTTACTAGTCAGCAGACTGTGGCCCAATGTTACTAGTCAGTAGGCTGGCCCTCTGTTACTAGTCAGCAGACTGTGGCCTACTGTTACTAGTCAGCAGACTGCGGCCCTCTATTACTAGTCAGCAGGCTGTGGCCCTCTGTTACTAGTCAGCAGGCTGAGGCCCTCTTCACTAGTCAGCGGGCTGTGGCCCTCTGTTACTAGTCAGCGGGCTGTGGCCCTCTGTTACTAGTCAGCAGACTGTGGCCCACTGTTACTAGTCAGCAGGCTGAGGCCCTCTGTTACAGGTCAGCTGGCTGCGGCCCTCTGTTACTAGTCAGCTGGCTGTGGCCCACTGTTACTAGTCAGCAGACTGTGTCCCACTGTTACTAGTCAACAGACTGTGACCCACTGTTGCTAGTCAGCAGACTGTGGCCCACTGTTACTAGTCAGCAGACTGTGGCCCACTGTTACTAGTCAGCAGACTGTGGCCCACTGTTACTAGTCAGCAGACTGTGGCCCACTGTTACTAGTCAGCAGACTGTGGCCCACTGTTACTAGTCAGCAGA
The DNA here is from genome assembly GCF_057628025.1 of Oncorhynchus mykiss. Classification (NCBI taxonomy): domain Eukaryota; kingdom Metazoa; phylum Chordata; class Actinopteri; order Salmoniformes; family Salmonidae; genus Oncorhynchus; species Oncorhynchus mykiss. Next base: position 42,297,135 of record NC_143044.1, read on the forward strand.
CTGTTGCCCACTTTTACTAGTCAGCAGACTGTGGCCTACTGTTACTAGTCAGATTAGAGAGCGAGAGCTGTGGAACATGTCCAGATTTACTTGGGTGACACACAAGCATGTCCCTGCTGTCACACAACTACACAGAACGTTTCTCCCCATACAGTCACTGTATGATCACCAAGGTTTGCTTCTCTTTCTGTTCTTCTGATGCTGTTAATTGATCACCTGTGAACCTGTGAGTATCTTCCATGTGTGACTCTGTCTCTCTCTTTCTCTCTTTCTCCCGCCCCCCTCTCCAGATGACGTGCCGCCCTACTTTAAGACGGAGCCGGTGCGGAGCCAGTTGCACCTGGAGCGTAACAGGCTGGTGTTGACGTGTATGGCAGAGGGGAGCTGGCCCCTGGAGTTCAAATGGATCCACAATGGCACTGAGCTCACACGTTTCTCACAGGAGTACAGGTGAGTGCTGCCACTATATACTGTAATTACCTCTATAGATCCAAAATGGCACCAAGCTCACACACTTCTTACAGGTGAGGTGTAGCCAGTAAGAAGTACAGGTGAAGAGAGAAGATACAGAAGATACATAAAATAAAATACTCTGTCTCCTCTCTTCAGCCCTCCCCTGCTCCTCTTCTCTTCAGCCCTCCCCTGCTCCTCTTCTCTTCAGCCCTCCCCTGCTCCTCTTCTCTTCAGCCCTCCACTGCTCCTCTTCTCTTCAGCCCTCCCCTGCTCCTCTTCTCTTCAGCCCTCCCCTGCTCCTCTTCTCTTCAGCCCTCCCCTGCTCCTCTTCTCTTCAGCTCTCCCCTGCTCCTCTTCTCTTCAGCCCTCCCCTGCTCCTCTTCTCTTCAGCCCTCCCCTGCTCCTCTTCTCTTCAGCCTCCCCTGCTCCTCTTCTCTTCAGCCCTCCCCTGCTCCTCTTCTCTTCAGCCATCCCCTGCTCCTCCTCTCTTCGGCACTGTCAGGCTCCTCCTCTCTTCGGCACTGTCAGGCTCCTCCTCTCTTCGGCACTGTCAGGCTCCTCCTCTCTTCGGCACTGTCAGACTCCTCCTCTCTTTGGCACTGTCAGACTCCTCCTCTCTTCGGCACTGTCAGGCTCCTCCTCACTTCGGCACTGTCAGGCTCCTCCTCACTTCGGCACTGTCAGGCTCCTTCTCTCTTCGGCACTATCAGGCTCCTCCTCTCTTTGGCCCTGTCAGGCTCCTCCTCTCTTCGAGCCTGTCAGGCTCCTCCTCTCTTCGGGCCTGTCAGGCTCCTCCTCTCTTCGGGCCTGTCAGGCTCCTCCTCTCTTCAGCCCTCCGCTGCTCCTCCTCTCTTCGGGCCTGTCAGGCTCCTCCTCTCTTCAGCCCTCCGCTGCTCCTCCTCTCTTCGGCCTTGTCAGGCTCCTCCTCTCTTCAGCCCTCCGCTGCTACTCCTCTAGTTCGGCACTATCAGGCTCCTCTTCTCTTTGGCCCTGTCAGGCTTCTCCTCTCTAGGTCCTAAATGCTCCTTAACAGCTTCTATCCCAAGCAATTAGACTGCTAAACAGTTAATGGAATGGCTAACAGGGCTACTTGCATTGAGCCCCTTTTTCACTATGCTGCTACTCGCTGCTTTATTATATATGCATTATCACTTTACCCCTGCTTACATCTACAGTGCATTCAGAAAGTATTCAGAACCCTTGACTTTTTCCACAGCCTTATTCTAAAATCAGTTAAATGATATTTTGTGTCATCAATCTACACACAATAACCCATGATGACAAGGCGAAAATAGGTTTTTAGAAATTTTTGCAAATGTATTTGAAATAAAAAACAGAAATTCCTTATTTACATAAGTATTCAGACCCTTTGCTATGAGAGTCGAAATTGAGCTCAGCTGGATCCTGTTTCCATTGATAATCCTTGAGATGTTTCTACAACTTGATTGGAGTGGACTTGTGGTAAATTCAATTGATTGGACATGATTTGTAAAGGCACACACCTGATTATTTAAGGTCCCACAGTTGACAGTGCATGTAAGAGCAAAAACCAAGCCATGAGCTCGAAGAAATTGTCCGTAGTGCTCTGAGACAAGATTGTGTTGAGGTACAGATCTGTGGAAGGGTACCACATTTTTTGGGGGGATGTGACCAAGAACCTGATGGTCAGTCTCACGGAGCTCTAGAGTTCCTCTGTGGAGATGGGAGAACCTTCTGGAAGGACAACCATCTCTACAGCACTCCGCAATCATGCATTTATGGTTAAGCGACCATCCCTATGGTGATGCATGGTGGTGGCAGCATCATGCTGTGGGAATGTTTTTAAGTGGCAGGGACTGAGAGACTAGTCGGGATCGAGGGAAAGATGAACGGAACAAAGTACAGAGAGATCCTTAACGAAAACCTGCTCCAGAACGCTCAGGACCTCAGACTGGGGTGACGGTTCACCTTCCAACATGGCAACGGCCCTAAGCACACAGCCAAGAAAACACAGGAGTGGCTTCGGGACAAGTCTCTGAATGTCCTTGAGTGCCCCAGCCAGAGCCCAGACTTGAACCAGATCGAAGATCTCTGGAGAGACCTGAAAATAACTGTGCAGCGATGCTCCCCATCCAACCTGACAGAGCCTGAGGGGATCTGCAGAGAAGAATAGAAGAAACTCCCCAAAAACTGATGTTCCAAAGTTGTTGTTTCAACAAAGTACTGAGTAAAGGGTCTGAGAACGTATGTAAACTTAATGGTTTTCTATTTTTAATACATTAAAAAAATCTAAAAACCTATTTGTGTTGTTCTTATGTGGTATTGTGTGTTGATTGATGAGGACAAAAAACTATTTAATCAATTGTTTGGCTGTAACTTAATAAAAATATGGAAAAAGTCAATGGGTCTGAATACTTTCTGAATGCACCGTACATACAGTATTACCTCAATTACCTCTGCTAACATGTACCCTGTTACGAACCGGCTCGTAGCCTATAACAAAGAGGGAGACAAGAAAGAGAAAGGTGTATTTATCCCTGGGACACACCCGAGCCGAGGTGTGTCCTGTTTCACTGATGACCCTCCCCAGTGCCCACCGACATCCTATTAAGGAAACAAGAGCAAAGAGAAAGAAATGGTGTAGCTCGGTGGTTTCGGCAGACAGAGAGTGGGAGTGTTGCCACAACCCCCCACATTGACTTGGTGGTTTTGGCAGACAGAGTGAGAGGGTTGTCACAACTCCGCACATTGACTCCGTTGTTTTCCTTTCATACTTTTCATACTATTTGCACGTTGTTCAAACAATTTTTCCCATGCTAATAAAGTTGTTTGAATTGAGAGAGAGAGAGAGAGAGAAGGGGGGGATCACAGAGAGATGGGGGAGAGAGAGAGGGAATGAAAGATAGAGGGGGAGAGTTAAATAGGAAATCTTTATCATGTGGAAAGCATTGGTCTGATCTCTGGATAAGGTGTGTGTGTGTGTGTGTGTGTGTGTGCTCGTACGGAGGTGTAAATGGAATGTCGGGGCGATGAGAGACAATGAGCTGACACAAACATGTCCGTCACACCCGAAACTGGACTGAGTGTGTGTGTTCAGTGTTGTCTCTATTGTTGATGGAGCTGCTGCTTGCTGTTCTCTACCTTCCCTCAGGAAGATAAGAACTCAGACCACACAACCGTATCAGTCAGGGCATCAGGATCAATAAACAGACAGACAACACAACAATATCAGTCAGGGCATCAGGATCAATAAACAGACAGACAACACAACAGTATCAGTCAGGGCATCCGGACCAATACACAGACAGGCAACACAACAGTATCAGTCAGGGCATCAGGACCAATAAACAGACAGACAACACAACAATATCAGTCAGGGCATCAGGACCAATAAACAGACAGACAACACAACAGTATCAGTCAGGGCATCAGGACCAATAATAGTCACCTCCTGCACTCCCTGTTAACCCATGGCTGCGTGGCCAAACACGACTCAAACACCATCATTAAGTTTGCTGATGACACAACAGTGGTAGGCCTGATCACCGACAATGACGAGACAGTCTATAGGGAGGAGGTCAGAAACCTGGCAGTGTGGTGCCTGGACAACAACCTCTCCCTCAGTATGAGCAAGTCAAAGGAGCTAATCGTGGATTACAGTGAAAGACAGGCTGAACAGTCCACCATTAACATTGATGGGGCTGTAGTAGAGTGGGTCGGAGAGTTTCAAGTTCCTTGGTGTTCACATCACTAATTAACTAACATGGTCCAAACACACCAAGACAGTCGTGAAGACTGCACGACAACATATTTTCCCCCTCAGGAGACTGAAAAGATTTGGCATGGGTCCCCAGATCCTCAATAAGATCTACAGCTCCACCATCGAGAGCATCCTGACCGGTTGCATCACCGCCTGGTATGGCAACTGCTCGGCATCTGAACATAAGGCGCTACAGAGGGTAGTGCGTACGGCCCAGTACATCACTGCAACCAAGCTTCCTGCCATCCAGGACTTACTGTATATACTAAGCAGTGTCAGAGGAAGGCCCAAAAAATATTGTCAAATACTCCAGTCACCCAAGTCATAGACTGTTCTCTCTGCTATCGCACGGCAAGCTGTACCGAAGCACCAAGTCCAGGACCAAAAGGCTCCTCAACAGCTTCTACCCCTAAGCCAAAAGACTTCTGAACAATGAATCAAATGGCCACCCTGACTATGTACATTGACATCCCCCCCCCTCTCTTTGCTTTTGCACTGCTGCAACTCGCTGTTTATTATCTATACATAGTCAATTTACCCCAACCTACGTGTACAAATTACCTACACTAACCTGGAACCCTGCACATTGGCTTGTTATCATTACCCCTTGTAAACAGCCTCGTTATTGTTACTTTTTTTATTAGTATTTAAAAAAACAATTTGTTTATTTAGTAAATATTGTCTTAACTCTATTTCTTGAACTGTATTGTTGGTTTAGGGCTTGTAGCTAAGCATTTCACGGTAACCTGTTGTATTCTGCGCATGTGACATAACACTTGATTTGATGTGATTTATAGTGTTGTACTATTGCTATAGCGTTTCATAAGCTTGACATATCCCTCATCGTCTGTGGAAAAGCTTGCAAAGTCCCATCCAACCCAGGGGACACGGCAATATAGAAATATGGTGGACAGGAAGTATGAGGAAGACAGGGAAGTATGAGAAGAACAGGGGTGCATGAAGAGGACAGGAAAGTATGAGAAGAACAGGGGTGTATGAAGAGAACAGGAAAGTATGAGAAGAACAGGGGTGTATGAAGAGAACAGGAAAGTATGAGAAGAACAGGGGTGTATGAAGAGGACAGGAAAGTATGAGAAGAACAGGGTTGTAAGAAGGTAGTCTTTAGTAGTTGATTATACGATTTGTATTTGATTATGTGCACTACCGGTCAAAAGTTTTAGAACACCTAATCATTCAAGGGTTTTTCTTTTCTTTATTTTTACTATTTTCTACATTGCAGATTAATAGTGAATACATCAAAACTATGAAATATCACATATGGAATCGTGTAGCAACAAAAGAAGTGTTAAACAAATCAAAATATATTTTATATTTGAGGTTCTTCAAATAGACACCCTTTGTCTTGATGACAGATTTGCACACTCTTGGCATTCTCTCAACCAGTTTCATGAGGTAGTCACCTGGAATGCATTTAAGTTAACAGGTGTCCCTTCTTCTCTAATTTGAAGAATATCTTTCCTTCTTAATGCGTTTGAGCCAATCAGTTGTGTTGTGAGAAGATAGGGCTAACTTCTGTATACCCCCCTATTTTGTTAAAGACCAAGTCCATATTATGGCAAGAACAGCTCAAATAAGCAAAGAGAAATTACAGTCCATCATTACTTTAAGAGATGAAGGTCAGGTAATACAGAACATTTCAAGAACTTTGCAAGATACTTCAAGTGCAGTCGCAAAAACCATTAAGCGCTATGATGAAACTTGCTCTCACAAGTACCGCCACAGGAATGGAAGACCCAGAGTTACCTCTGCTCTAGAAGAAAAGTTAATTCGAGTTACCAGCCTTAGAAATTGCAGCCCAAATAAATGCTTCACAGAGTTCAAGTAACAGATACATCTCAACATCAACTGTTCAGAGGAGACTGTGTGAATCAGGCCTTCATGCACATATTGCTGCAAAGAAAACACTACATTGTGTTATGAGGAGCTAGCACGGCAGCGCGGCTGGGACGAGAGGCAGCCCCAAAAATGTATTGGGGGGGTAGCACACGGGGAGTGTGGCTAAGTCAGGTAGGAGACCTGAGCCAACTCCCTGTGCTTACCGTGGAGAGAGGTGGATCGGGCAGGCACCGTGTTATGCCGTGAGGCCCACAGTGTCCCCGGTGCGCAGGCATAGCCCGGTGCGTTACATAGCAGCGCCTCGTATCGGCCGGGCTAGAGTGGGCATCGAGCCATGTGCCATGAAGCCAGCTCAGCGCATCTGGTCTCCAGTGCGTCTCCTCGGGCCGGGGTACATGGCACCAGCCCTGCGCATGGTGTCCCCAGTTCGCCAGCACAGCCCAGTATGGGCTATTCCACCTCGCCGCACTGGCCTGGCTTCAGGGAGCATCCAGCCAGGTAGGGTTGTGCAGGCTCGGTGCTCGAGACCTCCAGTCCGACTTCACGGTCCTGTCTATCCGGTGCCTCCTCCACACATCAGTTCAGTTCAGTTCCTTTGGCCCTGATGCCTCATGACTGAGTATTGCTCTGTAAAAGTAAACTGTGCTGTGATCTGATAGTGGTGTCAGTGGGCTGACTGTGCATGTTCTGAGAGACTCTGGGTTGAGGTCAATAATAAAGTAGTCTACTGTCCTGTCTGAACTAGTTTCATTTGGCTTAATTTGACTGCCAAGAGATGAGCTGTAGGTGTACCTACCATAGGATTCCCCTCGAAGCCTACCATTGACTATGTACATGCCCAGTGTGTAACAGAGCTGCAAAAGTTGTGACCCGTTTTTGTTGGTTATGTTGTCATAGTTGTGCCTAGGGGTGCATATGGGGGAGGGAATGCTGTCTCCTCCAGGTAGTACCTCCCCCTGTGTGCTGAGGGTGTCAGGTTCTTGTCCAGTTCTGGCATTTAGTTCTCAACAGACTAGTACATGTCCCTGTGCCTGGAAATTATTGATTTCCTGCTCCAGAATGAAGAAGCTGTCTTCATTAATTAATAGGGCTAGGGCTATTTATTAATAGGGCTAGGGCTATTTATTAATTATTAATAGGGATAGGGCTATTTTTCCACTGGCACAGTGGCGATTAAAACTTTTTGAAAATCATCCACTGATTTGTCATCTAAATGGTCCCAGCTATAACATGTAGTGCTGTTTTGTTAGATAAAATCCTTCTTTTACATCCCAAAAAGTCTGTTTAGTTGGTGCCATCGATTTGAGTAATCCAATCGTTCAACATACAGAGAAAGGAATCCGAAAATCTACTGCTAAACTTTGTTTCAACAAGTCAAAATACGTTTCTATTGACTCCTCAGATACCCTAAAATGTAATCAAACTATAATATTTCTTACGGAAAGAAGTATGTTCGATAGGAAACCGATTTTCGCAGGTGCGTCGTGTCTTCATTTTGCGCCCAAACATGCATTTCTAAGACTGTGTCCTTCTACTAAAACTCCTATTTCTGTACTGTTCTGCTGTTCTGGACTGTTCTGCTGTGGGTGTCGAGACTTTGTTCAGGGTCTGTGGTGGGCTGTTCTGCTGGCTTCTCTGTGGGAGCGGCCAGCTCTCTAATGGGTTGTTCTCTGTCACACGTCACCTTTCTCACCTTCTACTCCAGCACTCTCACCTTCTCCTCTAGTGCTCTGTTCTTGTCCTGCTTCTGAGCCTTCTTCCGCTTCTGCTCTTTCTCCTGTTGAAGTTGTCTCACCACAGTCCAGAGTGCAGACATGTCTCTCTCCACCTCCAGCTCTCCGGGTCTGGTTGGGTGGGTGTTGTTGAGCTGGACTGTTGTCTGTGTCTGTGCTGACTGGAGTGTGTTCATCTGCTGTTCCAGCTCCACTTGCCTTACCTACGGCTGGGTGAATGTATCCTTTATTTCAACGAGGGAGTAGTACTCTGTGCTGGGAGGTTGACCTTCCGCTTGGGGTTGCTTATCTGTGGGGTTGTTTAATGAAGAGGTCTGGTCTGACAGGCTCGGGGTGTGCTTATCTTTCTCAAGAGAGAGCTTTTCCTTCTGCGCTCCCTAATTGATTCTGTGAAAGTCCATCTGAAACGGTTTGGGAGTGCCCTGTACCAATACTGTTCCAGACTTGTACAGGTTGACATTGGCTGGCTCAAAGTCTTCGTTGTCTATTATTCTGAGTTTCCACCCATCGCTAACACATCCCTTCTTGACAGAGAGGTAGTTTATAAATACTGTATAGCACTGTGCCATCAAGGGGATGGTTTGTGTATAAGATTAAGTTGCTTACTTTTCCTTGTTTGTAAGTCAGCAAAAGGTGTCTCTGAATTGTCCATGAGGAGCTTATTTTTGTACCCCTTCAGTACCTTCTAATTTTCTACATCCAGGGGGTACTGTATTGTAATGAGGGAGGGGATTCAAAGGCCTCTGCATTTGGGGGGGGGGGGGTTGAAGCTCTCCTGCCATTGTTGGGCTCAAGAGTTCTCACATCTCACTACACACTTTAGTGCTAATTGAAGTTGCAGCCGGATCTGTTCTGACCTAGCAAGCTTGGTAACATTTGCATAGCATTCAGTCCTTATAAAGTAAAATGGATTATTGTAATTTATTTTTCTTCTTGGCTTTAAAAGTAGCTTCAGACTAAACACTAAGGTTTCTGTTGTGCTTATTTTGCTGTTCCAGAGCATTTGCTGTATAGTTCTTGGGAGTTAACAAAAAAACTGAGCAAACTAGAATGCTATTTGGCCCTAAACAGAGAGTACACCATTTTGATAAACTCCCATATCTATTAGGTGAAATACCACAGTGTGCCATCACAGCAGTAAGATTTGTGGCCTGTTGCCACAAGAAAATGACTACCTGTAAAGAACATATATGTTATGGCTTTATACCCCCCTGCTATATTATGGATATAGAGTTACCTGTCTAACAGAACATACAGGGTTTTCTTTAATGGAAACATCTCCAACATAATCCAGGTATAATCACAAATTCCCCATGGCAGCTGTTTAGAACCCTTACATTTTTCAATCTTTACTAACGACATGCCACTTGCTTTGAATATGTCTTTGTATGCGGATGACTCAACACTATGCACGTCAGCTACTACAGCAACTGAAATGACTGCAACACTGAACAAAGAGCTGCAGTTAGTGTGAGAATGGGTAGCAAGATGGGTGTCAAGGAATAAGTTAGTCCTAAATATAAAAAAAAAAGAAAAACATTGTATTTGGGAAAAAATCATTCACTAATCCTAAACCTCAATTAAACATTGTAATCAATAATGTGGAAATTGAGCAGGTTGAGGTGACAAAACTGATTAGAATAAACATGGATTGTAAACTGTCATGGTCAAAATATATTGATAGTCTATCCATAATATAGAGCTGCTCTGCCTTCTTGACAACACGATCAACAAGGCAGGTCCTACAGGCCCTACTGTTGTCGCACCTGGACTATTGTTCACTCGTGTGGTCAGGTGCCACACAGAGGGACTTACAATTACAATTGGCTCAGAACAAGGTAGCACAGCTGGTCCTTAAAGGTACATGTGGCGCGAACATTAATAATATGTATGTCAATCTCTCATGGCTCAAATTGGGGGAGAGATTTACTTCCATCACTACTTGTTTTAGTAATATGTTTTGACAAGCTGAATGCACCGAGCTGTCTGTTTAAACTACTAGCACACAGCTCAGACACCCAAGCATACCTCACAAGACATGCCACCAGAGGTCTCTTCACAATCCCAAACAGATTATGGGAGTTGCACCGTACTACAAAGAACCATGATTACATGGAAATCTATTTCACATCAGGCAACTGATGCAAGCAGTACAATCAGATTTAAAAAACAGATACAAGTACACCTTATGGAACAGCGGGCACTGTGATGCGACACACACTCAATGTGTTGTGAGATCTCTTGTGAAAGTATTGTAATGTTTAAAAAAATGTAGAACTTGATTACAAATTACGTCATAAAGGAAAACGTCCCTAGCGGGCGGAACAGATATGACAGCTTGTTACACAAAGGAAAAGGGCTAGGTTTGAGTGAAAGAGGGGGAAGACTGAGGGACACAGGGAGAAGCTGTGCTATCGTAAATACAGTATCTGATGCATTCTAAATTACCGCCCATTTGGAAAAGGAAAACGCAATAAATATTTAATCTGAGCTGCGCTTCGGTAGGTTGGTGGTAGATGGAAGGCCGTGTTGCAAAACCGAGTCCTTTGAAGAAAGTCTCTGGTTGTCAATTGGATACGTTGTAGTAACGTCGTTGGGTGATAGACGGGATACTCTGTCTGTTCCTTCGTAACCCTCGTTGCATCTGCTGTTGCTAACTCAATGGCTAGGAGGTATCACTTCTGTAGTGAATAAGAGTTCAAAGTTCATACCATTTGCAACCAAAGCTCACGCTGATGTTATTATCGGAACCATTCTGACATAGGACCGTCGTCCTACATCCTCACAACAGGAGGTTATATTGTCGTCAAGGGCTTAGGAAGGGAGAGGAGGGCGTGTTTGAAAAGTTTTATAGCCCATGTCCCTTCACAGGGGCGGAAACTAAAATCACATTTCCTCCCATCCAGAATAATTTCATATTCAAACATTTAAATTGAACAACAATTCCATGTGAATCCGATAACTCTGATGTGTAGACTTTTCACTGTAGAGTTTATGTCATCTTATCATTGATGAGAATGTCTCCGTTGACAACCAAACTGACATCATATTCATTAACTACCACCGCATATGTTCAATTGTTTGGATTACCAGAATATAGTTAATTTCCCCCCACCTACTGATGTTCTCAGAATCTCTATGTTAACCAAAGGTTTTGCAAATATAACCTCAGTAGGGTAGAGAGAGGAAAAAGGGGGGAAGAGGTATTTATGACTGTCATAAACCTATCCCCCAGGCCAACGTCATGACACTTGGCAACAGCTAATGGGGAGCCACAATAAATACAAATTCAGAGCAAACACCATTGTAAATACAACCCATTTTTATGTTTATTTATTTTCCCTTTTTTTCAATTTTTGTTTATTTCACTTTAGTTTTTTATCAATTTCACTTGCTTTGGCGAATTCAACATATGTTTCCCATGCAGAGAGAGAGAGAACAAACAAACAAACTCTGGTTAAAGTCACCCTGAAGGTTTAGGCTCAAGACTGAGGAGTGAAATCTCCACAGGTGTCCTCAAGGTCAGACTGCGGAGCACAAGCACCACCTCACAGCTTTCTCACCTCCCTCCCCCTCTCTTTCTAAATCCCCTTGCATTGTTCCGGAGAATTCTCTGATTCAATCCTCTCCCTTACCAGTTACTCAAGTTAATGCTACTTCCGTAGCATGTTGCGCTACGTATATGCAAAACAGCCATTCTGTTTAATAGCGCTAGCTGCCAAAACACGTGTCTTAAACGAGAAGTGTCGCTAACGCCGCTAGCTTACCTCTAGCTTACTGTTAGCTCCTAATTAGTCCGTTAACATTAATAGACACCAGAAGTAATTTAGTCCAGTTGCTCTGTGCTCCATGCTAACCCCTGCACTAATATGGTTTGATACCTCATTACGGACTGGTTGTTACAGCCCCCTCTGGCTCCTCCCTCCCATGATCCCCACATCACACTATCGACCCGGGCCCCTGTCAATCAAGGTTTCCTCCTCTCCCTCCCTCGTTCAATCCCTCCCTCCTCCTGGCCCTCTGTCGACCTCTCTTTAGTTTCTTACAGTACCTGCTCAGCCGTGCAATCTGAATGTCTCCCTGCTGCCTTTGCTACAGTAAATTATATAATAATGGGGTAACAGTGAATATGGAATAATTCAAATGCTGTTTCCTGACGAAGAATTGTATTAATTATTATTGAAAATATATCAAGAGGAGTGGAGTTGACAATGTTTCTCCTTATATTATTTTCAACCATATTAGAGGCGGAGGTCCAAGGTCCCTTTCCTCATACCTGCTTCTCCATTGAATTGAGAATCAACCGTGGTGCATCCAAAAATGTAGAAAAACAGTTTTGAATGAAGCACAGAAACACAGTGGACACAGAAACACAGCAGTCAACAGGGTTATTCTATACTGTTCATTGACTACAGCTCAGCTTTCAACACCATAGTACCCTCCAAGCGCATCATCAAGCTGGATGCCCTGGTCCTCAACCCCACCTTGTGCAGTTAGGTCCTGACTTTTCTCACGGGCCGCCACCTGGTGGTGAAGGTAGGAAACAGCATCTCCACCTCACTGACACTCAACACTGGGGCCCCTCAAGGGTACATGCTCCGCCCCCTCCTGTACTCCCTGTTCACCCATGACTGCGTGGCCATGCACACCTCCAACTCAATCATCAAGTTTGTAGATGACACAACAGTAGTGGGCTTGATTATCAACAACGATGAGACTCGGAGTGTGGTGTCAGGAAAACATCCTCTCACTCAACGTAAATAAAACAAAGGAGATGATCATGGACTTCAGGAAACAGCAGAGGGGCAGCCCTCCACAACGAAGGGACAGTAGTGGAGAAAGTGGAAAGTTTAAGGTCCTAGGCATACACATCAACGACAAACTGAAATTGTCCACCCACACAGACAGTGTGGTGAAGTTGGCGCAACAACACCTCTTCAACATCAGGAAGCTGAAGAAATGTGTCTTGTCACCCGAAACCCTGACAAACTTTTCCAGATCCACAAATGAGAGCATCCTATCAGACTGTATCACTGCCTGGTACGGCAACTGCTTGTCCCTCAACCACAAGGCTCTCCAGAGGGTTTCGCGGTCTGCACAATGCATCACTGGGGGCAAACTTCTGCCTTCCATGACACCTATAGCACCCAATGTCACAGGAAGGCAAAAAAGATCATCAAAGACAACAACCACCTGAGACACTGACTGTTCACACTGCTACCATCCAGACCGCGAGGTCAGTACAGGTGAATAAAAGCTGGGACCGAGAGACTGAAGAACAGCTTCTACCTCAATGCCACCAGACTGCTAAACAGCAATCACTAACTCAGAGAGGCTGCTGTCTACATGGAGACCCAATCACTGGCCACTTTAACAAATGGATCACTAGTCACTTTAAACAATGCCACTTTAAATAATGCCACTTTAATAATGTTTCCATATCTTACATTGCTCATATCATATGTATATACTGTATTTTATACCATCTATTGCACTTTGCCTATGCCGCTCGCTTATCCATATATTTATATGTACATATTCTCATTCACACCTTTAGATTTGTGTGTATTAGGTAGTTGTTGGGGAATTGTTAGATTACATGTTAGATATTACTGCACTATCGGAACCAGAAGCACAAGCATTTCGCTACACTCGCATTAACATCTGCTAACGATGTGTATGTGACAAATACAATTTGATTTGATGATTTGATTTGATGAGTGTGAAAAAAATGGTCATCTTCTCTATCCAGTTCCAGGCAGACCTTGGTCCCTTTCTTTCTCCAGATGATGTGTGTCTGGCTGGCCTGTTTGTCATCTTTCCCTCTCTCCTCCTCCTCTCCCCTTTAGCTCGCTGTCTCTCTCTTTTTCCATTTCTTGCTTTCTCTCTCTCTCACACTCTCTCTCTATCTTGCGCTCTCTCTCTTGCTCTCTCTCTCTTTCTCACTCTTCTTCTCTCCTTCTTATCCCCTCTGTCTGGGCAGATCTCTTTACCTTCCCCACTCTATTGTGTCTATTGATCTCCATCTGAGGTCAATAGCTTTTTAAAGCATCAAGATCGAAACTCCAAACTATCCTCCTCTACACTCCCTTGCGTTCCCTCCCTCCCCTAATCCCTCTCTGTCTCACTCCTCTTTTCTCCGCAGCATTGATCCGCAGGTTCAGGGAGTGCTTTCCCACTAGAGTAATTTGTAGCCCAAGGTCTCCAGGTTATGTTCCTTTATATCTAACTTTCGGATCGCAGACAGGAACCGCTAAGTATATAAATGGTTAACTGTAAAGAAAAAGGGGTTAATTTACTGGAGCTATTTACAGAGCCAGAGCTCAGATCATAACTTTAAGGTAATATAATCACTTTTAACTCAGTATTAACTGGATGTTACTAGATAGAAATTAAAAGTTATGACAAGTCATCAGGGCAGAACAAAATCGTTTTGAAGACTTAAAAAAACAATTAGGCCATGAGGCTGTTACATGCTTCTGAAGATGGGTCTGTTAGGTGCCTCTGAAATACCAGAGCTAAACAGACATTGTGAACAGCTCCCCTATTGTTGAGAATGTGTAACTTCAGCCTTGCACAGAGAAGAGATTTGCAGTCCCACAAGTACCCTGATTGTCGACATAAAAGTCCCTTTTTCCTGTTAGACCTTCTCAAACTAAGAGTTTGTGTGGGGAAATGAATATACCAGACACTACCTCACTGTAGGACAGAAAGTAGTGAAATATAATAGACCAAAGGAAAGAGATGTCCCTTTGGTGTAGTGGAGTCTGACCAAAGACCCAGGCATTGTGTTTCATTCCAGTGTCAAACACATCAAGGGATTTTGACCTTTTATTAATCATCATAGAGAGTCCAGATGGTGTCCCTGCTTTCTCTGCATTTCTCCTTTTATGGTAATTTCCTTGTGTGATATCCACCTTCTTTGGTAGCAGACATTTTACTCTCTGCAGCCAGACTCAGAGAGCATGACGACTTGCGAAGTGTTAGTGTCCTATCGTTACGTTGACATTATTACTCCATCCTGCTTATGGTATGGTATTGAATATGATGTGTTAGGCTGTCCCCACATGGGACAGAGTAGGTACTGCAGCTCCATGGGGCGTACATTGAACTCAAGGTCATAGGGAGGGAGGGTGTGGGTGGGCTGTTGACTGGTGGATGTGTACATAACACCTGCATTGCTGATGTTGCTGCTTTCATCTCTTTAGGGTCTGCTTCAGTAACACACTCTGGAATAGATGGGGAGAGCTGTAATTTGTATTTTCAAAATACTTTTCAATCCCATTTCTTTATAATGGTTCACAATTTTGTGGCCCCCTTTCACCCTACATTGATATCAGAAGTCTGATTGCACTATGGTGTGATAAGAGAGTGTGCTAAATGAACAAAATATACATGTAAAGTACCGGTTAAAAGTTGTAGAACGCATATTCATTCAAGGGTTTTTCTTTATTTTTACTATTTTCTACATTGTGGAACAATAGTTAAGACACCAAAACTATGAAATAATGCATATGAAATCACAAATCAAAATATATTTAATATTTGAAATTCTTCAAATAGCCACCCTTTGCCTTACTGACAGCTTTGCACACTCATGGCATTCTCTCAACCAGTTTCAGCTGGAATGCTTTTTCAGCATAATCTGAGAACTTGTTGGCTGCTTTTTCTTCACTCTGCGGTCGGACTCATCCCAAAAGATCTCAATTTGGTTGAGGTCAGGGATTGTGGAGGCCAGGTCACCTGATGCAGCACTTCATCACTCTCCTTTTTGGTAAAATAGCCTTTACACAGCCTGGAGGTGTGTTGGGTCATTATTCTGTTGAAAAACAAATGATAGTCCCACTAAGCCCAAAAATGCTGTGGTAGCCATGCTGGTTAAGTGTGCCTTGAATTCTAAATAAATCAGTGACACTGTCACTAGCAAACCACCCCCACCCCATAACACCTTCTCCTCCATGCTTTACGGTGGGAAATACACATGTGGAGATCATCTGTTCACCCACACCGCATTTCACAAAGACACAGAGGTTGGATCCAAAACTTTCCAATTCGGACTCCAGCCCAAAGGACACATTTCCACCGGTCTAACGTCCATTGCTCATGTTTCTTGGCCCAAACAAGTGTCTTCTTATTATGAGTGTCCTTTAGTAGTGGTTTATTTGCAGTAATTCCTGCATGAAGGCCTGAGTCATACAGTCTCCTCTGAATGGTTGATGTTGAGATGTGTCTGTTACTTGAACTCCGTGAAGCATTTATTTGGGCTGCAATTTCTGTGGCTGATAATGAACTTCTCCTCTAGAGCAGAGGTAACTCTGGGTCTTCTTTTCTGTGGCGGTCCTCATGAGAGCCAGTTTCATCATAACGCTTGATGGTTTTTGCGACTGCCCTTGAAGAAACTATCAAAGTTCTTGAAATGTTCTGTATTGACAGACCTTCATGTCTTAAAGTAATGATGAACTGTCATTTCTCTTTGCTTATTTGAGCTGTTCTTGCCATAATATGTACTTTGTCTTTTGCCAAATAGGCTATCTTCTGTTTAACCCCCCCCACCTTCTCACAACACAACTGATTGGCTCAAACGCATTAAGAAGGAAAGACATTCCACAAATTAACTTTTAAGAAGACACACCTGCTATTGAAATGTATTCCATGTGACTACCTCATGAAGCTGGTTGAGAGAATGCCAAGAGTGTGCAAATCTGTCATCAAGGCAAAGGGTGACTAATTGAAGAAACTCAAATGTAAAATTGAAACACTTTTTTGGTTGCTACATGATTCCATGTGTTATTTATTGGTTTTGCTGTCTTCACTATTATTCTACAATTTAGAAAATAATAAAAATAAATAAAAACATTTGAATGATTAGTTGTTCTCAAACTTTTGACCGGTAGTATATGACCGGAAGTGTATATGTGAAAATGAACAGTTGCAAAGCATGCTGAGTTTAGTTCTATTGAGCGCCACCTCTGAAACAAGGCCAATAATAATACCCAGTGTGCTTTGCAATTCATTTTGGTCAGTTAATGTTCATTTAGCAGCAGGGCCATGTTCAGACCTTTGTGAATAAAAAATGAAAAAATGCCAACCCCCTCCAAAAAATGTATGAATCCGCACTCACAGACTAGCTGAGCAATTATTAGAAGAAGAGGCGAAAGCAGACCAATCTGATGAGGAAAGTACTCAGCTCTTATAAACAATGACCAGCACATTTCCAGGCAACATAAAAGATCGTAAGAAATATTGTAGCCTACCTTGACTATATCCGACCTAACTCCATTTGTTCAACCCTATCAAGTTATCCCAGTGGTTTTAAAACTTTTTATTTTAGTTTTTTTAACCACCCTTTTTCTCCACAATTACGTTCTTGTCTGATCGCTACAGCTCCTCAACGGGCTCGGGAGAGGCAAAGCTCGAGTCATGCACATGCGAACATGCACCCACAATTGCTGAGCAAATGTAGCCTTTCGTTACAGCCATAAAGAGTGATGAGTTTTCAAAACTAAAAATAGGCAACAGAAATAAACTGCGGGGGGTGACACTGTCATGTGGGTGTATTGTTTTTACCCCAATCATGTGGGGGTATTGTAGGCACTCCAATCATGTGGGGGTATTGTAGGTACTCCAGTCATGTGGGGGTATTGTAGGTACTCCAGTCATGTGGGGGTATTGTAGGTACTCCAGTCATGTGGGGGTATTGTAGATACTCCAGTCATGTGGGGGTATTGTGGGTACTCTAGTCATGTGGGGGTATTGTAGGTACTCCAGTCATGTGGGGGTATTGTAGGTACTCCAGGCATGTGGAAGTATTCTAGGTACTCCTGTAATGGGGGGATATTGTCATTGATACAGTACATTCATGTTGGGGTATTGTACGTACTCCAGTAATGTGTGGGTATTGTAGGTACTCCTGTCATGGGGGGGTATTGTAGGTACGTACTCCTGTCATGGGGGGGTATTGTAGGTACTCCAGTCATGTGGGGTATTTAAGTTACTCCAGTCATGTGGGGGTATTGTGTGTTTAGACAAATAATGTTGCTTAAAGCTTACTTCATTTTGATTAATGTATGTATTGTGCGTGTTTCAACAATCTAATGTGTGTGTATCGTATGTGATCCAGATATCTAACATGTGTGTGTGAATGTGTGTAATATGTGTGTGTTTTGCAGGTACTTGATTCCCTCCCTGGACCGTTCCCATGCTGGCTTTTACCAATGTATCATCAGGAACCGTGTTGGAGCCTTACTGCAGAGGAGAACTGAAGTGCAGGTTGCATGTAAGTTGCTGTGACTGTGTGTGGCAGTCAATTCAGGAAGTCAACTAAATTGACAACTTAATAATCATTTACTTTTCTATATTCTGAAAAGTAGAATATAATATTTTAAAGTTTGAAAATGTTTTATTCAAATCACTTCCTGAATTGACATGTTTTTGTGTGTGTGTGCGTGCAAGTGTGTGGGTCTGTGTGCGTTCATGCAAGTGTGTGTGTGTGTGTGTGTGTGTGTGTGTGTGTGTGCACGCTCGTGAAACCAACTGGATTTTGTGTGTGAGTATCCCCATGATGATACTCTGCCTGTTGAGTAAGCAGTGTTACAGAGTATCCAGAGAGGTTCCCTTTGCTAGGCGCTGTTGAAGAGTGTGCCAGCTCCATCTGGGGAGAAAATATCTACCTGCATCTCATTTACTGAGCCTATGTCCCCCCGGACAGCTGTTCCACTCAACCCTCTCATTAGATGGATTATGTTGTGCTGTGGTTTTTATATGACTGCCACTTATTTTATTCCCTTATTTGACAACATCTGTTAATCTCCGGTTGAACCGCAAAGTTTTTAAATGAATGAAAACAATTGTTAATCTAGTACTCCCCTCCCTAGTACTCTGTAGTATTACCATCCCGAGTACTCCCTAGTACTCTCATCCCTAGTACTCCCTAGTACTCTCCTCCATAGTACTCCCTGGTACTATCCTCCCTAGACTCCCCTGCCTAGTACTCCCTAGTACTGGAGGAATTCAGTTGTACAACTGACTAGGTATCCCCCTTTCCCTTTTTTCCCTTACTCTCATCCCTAGTACTCGCAAGTACTATCCTCCCGAGTACTCCCCTAACCCAGTACTCCCAAGTACTATCCTCCCTGGTGCTCCCTAGCACTCTCCTCCCTAGTACTCCCCTAACCTAGTACTCCCTAGTATTCTCCTCCTTAGTACTCCCCTCCTTATTACTCCCGAGTAATATCCTCCCTAGTGCTATCTAGTACTCTCCTCACTAGTGACCCCTAGTACTTCCCTCCCTAGTACTCTATTCCCTAGTACTCTCCTCCATATTATTCTCTCATGCTTTCCTCCCTAGTACTCCCTAGTATCTCCTCCCTCATAATTCCTTGTACTCTCCTCCCTGGTACTCTCCTCCCTAGTACTCTCTAGTACTGTCATCCCTAGTCATCTCCTCCCTAGTACTCTCTGCCATAGTACCCCCCTCTCCGGTACTCCCTGGTACTATCCTCCCTAGTACTCCCCTCTCATGTACTCCCCTCCCTAGTACTCTCATCCCTAGTACTCCCCTCCATAGTACCCCCTAGTACTATCCTCCCTAGACTCCCCTGCCTAGTACTCCCTAGTACTGGAGGAGTTCAGTTGTACAACTGACTAGGTATCTTTTTCCCTTTTTCCCCTTACTCTCATCCCTAGTACTCCCAAGTACTATACTCCCCAGTACTCCCAAGTACTATCCTCCCTAGTACTCCCTCGTACTCTCCTCCCTAGTACTCCCCTAACCTAGTATTCCCTAGTATTCTCCTCCTTAGTATTCCCCTCCGTATTACTCCCGAGTAATCTCCTCCCTAGTGCTATGTAGTACTCTAGTACTAGGTAACCCCTAGTACTTCCCACCCCAGTACTCTATTCCCTAGTACTCCCATCCATATCACGCTCTAGTACCCTCCTCCCTAGTACTCCCTAGTAATCTCCTCCCTCATAATTCCTAGTACCCTCCTCCCTGGTAACTCTTTTCCCTAGTACTCCCTAGCACTGTCTTCCCTAGTTATCTCCTCCCCAGTACTCCCTCCCATGTACTCCCCTCCCTAGTACTCTCCTCCCTAGTTCTCGCCTCCCTAGTACTCCCCGCCCTAGTACTCCCTAATAATCTCCGCCCTACTTCTCCCCTCCATAGTACTCCCTAGAAGTATTCCCAACCCTAGTACTACACTCCATAGTACTCCCTAGTACCCTCCTCTCTAGTAATCAAATCAAATCAAATTTTATTTGTCACATACACATGGTTAGCAGATGTTAATGCGAGTGTAGCGAAATGCTTGTGCTTCTAGTTCCGACAATGCAGTAATAACCAACAAGTAATCTAACTAACAATTCCAAAACTACTGTCTTGTACACAGTGAAAGGGAATAAAGAATATGTACATAGGTATATATGAATGAGTGATGGTACAGAGCAGCATAGGCAAGATACAGTAGATGGTATCGAGTACAGTATATACATATGAGATGAGTATGTAAACAAAGTGGCATAGTTAAAGTGGCTAGTGATACATGTATTACATAAGGATACAGTCGATGGTATAGAGTACAGTATATACGTATGCATATGAGATGAATAATGTAGGGTAAGTAACATTATATAAGGTAGCATTGTTTAAAGTGGCTAGTGATATATTTACATCATTTCCCATCAATTCCCATTATTAAATTGGCTGGAGTTGAGTCAGTGTCAGTGTGTTGGCAGCAGCCACTCAATGTTAGTGGTGGCTCCCTAATACTCCCCTCCCTAGTATTCCCTAGATCTCTCCTCCCTAAGACTCTCCTCGCTGGTACTCCCCTCCCTAGTACTCCCTAGTACTCTCCTCCCTTGTGGCCTTCCCTTGTACTTCCTCACTAGTATCCCCATCCATAGTACTCCCCTCTCTAGTACTCCCCTCCCAAGTAATATTCTCCCTAGTACTCCTCAATACCCCCCTTCCTAATACTCCCCTCCCTAGTATTCCCTAGTACGCTCCTCCCTAGTACTCTCCTCCCTAGTACTCCTCTCCCTGGTAATATCCTCCCTAGTATTCCCTAGTACTCCCTTCCCTAGTACTCCCCTCCATAGTACTCCCTAGTAATTCCCTTCCCTTTGTACTCTCCTCTCTATTACTGCCCTCCCTAGTACTCTCCCCCCAGTACTCCCTAGTTCTCTCCTCTATAGTAATCTCGAGTACTCTCCTCCCTAGTACCCTCCTCCCTAGTACTGTCCTCACAAGTTATCCCCTCCCAAGTATGCCCTAGTTCTCTCCTCCCTTGTACCCCAGTGCCTCGTACTCCCACACTAGTATTTCCATCCCTAGTACTCCATAGTACCCTCCTCCCTTGTACTCCCTAGTACTCCCCTCCCTTTTACTCCCTGGAACTCTCCTTCCTCGTACTCCCCTCCCTAGTACTCCCTGGTGCTCTCTTCACTTGTGCCCCATTCCCCAGTACTCGCTCACTAGTACTCCCCTCCTTAGTACTCCATTTTGGTTCCCTTCCCTTAGTACTCTTCCCTCCAGTACTTCCCTCACTAGAACTCTCTATTACTCCCCTCCCTAGTACTTTCCTACCTAGTTATCCCTAGTACTCTCATCCCAAGTACTCCAGAGTACTCCCTTCCCTAGTGCTCCCTAGTAAGCCCTCCCTAGTACTCCCCTCCCTGGTAATTTCCTCTCTAGTATTGCCCTTTTCGCGTACTGCCATCTGTGGTACTCCCTTGTACTCCCCTCCCCAGTACTCCTCTCAATAGTACTCCCTAGTAAACCCCTCCCTAGTACTTTCTTGTACTTCCTTGTATTCCCCTCCTTAGTAATTCCCTCCAAAATACCCCCCCTCCCTCCCTCTAACTCCCCTCCTTAGTACAGTAAAAACTGTTGAGAAGCCTTTTTGTCCTAGACTTGGCCCTCCGGTACCGCTTGCCATGCGGTAGTAGAGAGAACAGTCTATGACTGGGGTGGCTGGGGTCTTTGACAATATTTAGGGCCTTCCTCTGACACCGCCTGGTGTAGAGGTCCTGGATGGCAGGCAGCTTAGCCCCAGTGATGTACTGGGCGGTACACACTACCCTCTGTAGTGCCTTGCAGTAAGAGGCCGAGCAATTGCCGTACCAGGCAGTGATGCAACCGGTCAGGATGCTCTCGTAGTTGCACCTGTAGAACCTTTTGAGGATCTCAGGACCCATGCCAAATCCTTTTAGTTTCCTGAGGGGGAATAGGTTTTGTCGCGCCCTCATCACGACTGTCTTGGTGTGTTTGGACCATGTTAGTTCGTTGTTGATGTGGACACCAAGAAACTTGAAGCTCTCAACCTGCTCCACTACAGCACCGTTGATGAGAATGGGGATGTGCCCGGTCCTCCTTTTCCTGTAGTCCACAGTCATCTCCTTAGTCTTGGTTACATTGAGGGATAGGTTGTTATCCTGGCACCACACGGCCAGGTCTCTGACCTCCTCCATATAGGCTCATCATTGTCGGTGATCAGGCCTACCACTGCTGTGTCGTCGGCAAACGTAATGATGGTGTTGGAGTCGTTCCTGGCCATGCAGTCATGTGTGAACAGGGAGTAGAGGAGGGGACTGAGTATGCACTCCTGAGGGGTCCCAGGTGTTGGGGATCAGCGTGGCAGATGTGTTGTTACCTAGCCTTACTACCTGGGGGCAGCCTGTCAGGAAGTCCAGGATTCAGTTGCAGAGGGAGGTGTTTAGCCCCTGGGTCTTTAGCTTAGTGATGAGCTTTGAGGGCACTTTGCTGTTGAATGCTGAGCAGTATTCAATGAATATGATCTTACATAGGTGTTCCATCTGTCCTGATGGTAAAGGGCTGTGTTGAGTGCAATATAGGATGCATCATCTGTGGATATGTTGTGGGCGGTATTCAAATTGGAGTGGGTCTAGGGTTTCCTAGATAATGGTGTTGATGTGAGCCACGACCAGCCTTTCAAAGTACTTTATGGCTACAGACGTGAGTGCTACGGGTTGGTAGTGATTTTGGCAGCTTCCCTTCATGTTCATGGCCTCTAGGAAGAGGGAACGCAACGCCCTGCTACAACTCAACTCCCCGTGGAGTGTAAGATGAATGGGACTGTAGGTGCTGGTAAGGATGACAAAGGCAGAGAATTTACCGTTTACAGGGAATTTATTCCTTCACACAGTAATTTTGAGAAAAAGGGGCTGGACGAAACCAAAGCAAAGAAAGTTAAAGTTAAAGCACCCCCTCTCCTACCTTACCTGCCTACCCACTACTTACCTAACTAGCACCACCTGGTGAGCTAACCAAAATACAAGCGGTGGTCATCCCAGGTCTTACCTAGTGTGCATAGACAGTAAATACTACGGGTTATGTATGCCCACAGGCCTCTTGCCTAAGCACTCCCTAGGTGCCTTCCCCTCCCCCCCTGGGAACAAATGAAAAATAATAATACAAACGTAAGTAAACAATTTCAAGAATCAAAACACTGCGTCCTATTTGCACACACATACCTCAGATCAGCGGCTTCAAAATACTTAACAAAAACCTCTCTGAGCAACAACCAACACAGGACATAACCATGTGCTCTCTCTCTGAGCAACAACCAACACAGGACATAACCATGTGCTCTCTCTCTGAGCAACAACCAACACAGGACATAACCATTTGCTCTCTCTCTGAGCAACAACCAACACAGGACATAACCATGTGCTCTCTCTCTGAGCAACAACCAACACAGGACATAATCATGTGCTCTCTCTCTGAGCAACAACCAACACAGGACATAACCATGTGCTCTCTCTCTGAGCAACAACCAACACAGGACATAACCATGTGCTCTCGCTCTGAGCAACAACCAACACAGGACATAACCATGTGCTCTCTCTCTGAGCAACAACCAACACAGGACATAACCATGTGCTCTCTCTCTGAGCAACAACCAACACAGGACATAACCATGTGCTCTCTCTCTCTGAGCAACAACCAACACAGGACATAACCATGTGCTCTCTCTCTGAGCAACAACCAACACAGGACATAACCATTTGCTGTCTCTCAGCAACAACCAACATACCTCATACCTACTAATAAGCTCTCCCTAACAAAGGAACACTGGATTTTCTAGCTGGAGAAGGAATCTGTAATGGGATACAGCTGTATCCTCTGACGAGAGGGCGGGGTCAGCTCCAAATAGCAAAGGGGCTGACCAATCAGCTGCTTGAGGGATTCCAGGAAGCCATTTCCTGAAACATATACAAACAAACCCACAAAACAGAAACTGGGGAACATAACAGTCCCAGTCTCAAATCTCTGGAAAACTGAAACAGTTTTCCCTCAAGTATTTCCCCGTATTTAGCGCCATCCATCATATCTTCAATTCTGACCAGTTTCCCAGTCCCTGCCGATGAAAAATATCCCCACAACATGATTCTGCCACCACCTTGCTTCACTGTAGGGATGATGTTCAGGGGTGATGACAGGTGTTGGGTTTGCGCCAGACATAGCGTTTTCCTTGACGGCCAAAAAGCTACATTTTTGTCTCATCTGACCAGAGTACCTTCCATATTTTTGGTGAGTCTCACACATGCCTTTTGGCGAACACCAAACATGTGTGCTTATTTTTTTCTGGCCACTCTTTCGTAAAGGCAAGAGGTGGACTTTATTGAATTAATTATGTGACTTCAGAAGGTAATTTGTTGCACCAGATCTTATTTAGGGGCACCACTTTTTTGTTTTTGTATTTTTTAGAATTTTTTTGAAACAAGTAATTTTTTTAATTTGCCTTCACCAATTTTGACTACATTCTGTATGTCCATTACATGAAATGCAAATAAAAATCTGTTTAAATTACATGTTGCAGTGCATCAAAATAGGAAAAACGCCAAGGGGGGTGAATACTTTTGCAAGGCAATGTACATTTTTAATGTCCCGTTGGCAGGATATTCGTGATCGTAATTAGCCTTTTTCGTTGTCCAATGATTGTATGTTGGCTAATAGGACTGATGGTAGAGGCATATTTCCACTCGCCATCGAATCCTTACAAGGCACCCCGACCTACATCCCTCTGTCTCTCTCTCCTGCGAATAAGGGGGATTTTAGCCTTGTCAGGTGTCTGAAGTAAATCCTTTGCGTCCGACTCGTTATAGAAAAAATCTTCGTCCAGTATGAGGTGAGTAATCGCTGTCCTGATATCTAGAAGCTATTTTCGGTCATAAGACACGGTGGCAGAAACATTTTGTACAAAATAAGTTACAAACAATGCGAAAAATCACACACAATAGCACAATTGGTTAGTAAAACGGCAGCCATCTCCTACGCCGCAATTATTCTAATGTTAAGTCACTTCACGACAATTCTATTTGAAAGAAAAAGCTAGAGAGCTGGCCACCATCTACCACTACATTCAGGGTCTATTACATCTCTATAGTTCAATGTCTAAAGGCTTATGCATGTATCAATAGTATTATTTCTAAAATGTGTGGTAACTTTATATACTGTTTGATGTATTATTCACATGGGGTTAGAAAGATTCTATTTTTAGGTTCTTAACCTCTACTTGGTAGGGAAACTGACAGAAACGTACCTTTTTGAGTCCCCAGCTCTGTGTCTTTCATGACTTGTAGCTCAACTAGGCCTACAGCATCAGTGACAGCCACTGCTCAAGCATATAGTCTCATTTGAACAACCTTGTGGACTGTAAAGAGTCTAATCTACTAAAATAATCTACTATTCTTTACCAATCCTTTATTTAGTTTGAGGTGACAATGACTGCGTTTATACAGGCAGACACATTTTTTCACCAACTATTCTTTTGACCAATCAGATGAGCTCTTTTGCCAATAATTGGAGAAATATCATAATTGGGTAGCCTGTGTAGAAGGCAGTTAATGTTAGTTGACGACATTGCTATGTTCAGCTTGGAGGTAGCAAAGCTACATTGTGAAGTTGTACAGTTTTTACTGCATCTTCTCCTAAGGATGTTAGAACATTGATTTATTACCGATACAATGTTTGACTTTAAAATGCACCAAAACAAATATGATTATGTACAATAAAGAAAGTCTGAGAAAGACAAGAAGACTGCATTATAATGTGAAATATACAGTAAGTAATATGAACATGACAGTCACAGTAAATCAGTTATATTGTTGCCATAGCACCATGAAGCAGCCTACATTAAGACCCCCCACCCCTCCATTTGCCTTCAGAACAGCCTCAATTTGACGTGGAATGAACTTTATAATGTGAGCGGACCAAGTAATTGGGCGTCACTCTAAAGCGGGAAGGTGGAATAAACGAGTCAGGAGTAAGTTTTCTTGATTGAACACAGTTCTCTATTGAGGGCATTGGGTCAACACAAACACTCCAACATAATCAATGAAAATCTTCCAAGGAAAAACATACATCTTCTTCTCCAGATGAAACAGGAACACAATAGGATTATCTTTAAACTACAACAAAAAGTCACGGGATTGTCACCGTCTTAGTGGTTCTTCCTGGATAGCTCCTCTCTCTCGGTGGCCATCTTCCAGAGATAGTTTCCCCCCCCCCTCTCTGCTGGTTTCATTCTCTCTCTTATAGGGGAAGGAGAGTATGTCATTAGTACCGTCAGCTGTGCTTAATTGCCTCTGGTTACCTTGTCTCCCATGCCTTGTTGGGCTACTATCCATGAGCCCAGCCTGCCCTCTGGTGGTCCTTCCACAATAAGGTGTCGAAAGTGTTCGACAGGGATGCTGGCCTATGTTGACTACAAAGCTTCCGACAGTTGTGTCAAGTTGCCTGGATGTCCTTTGGTTGGTGGACCATTCTTGATACACACGGGTAACTGTTGAGCGTGAAATACCCAGCAGAGTTGCAGTTCTTGACACACACTGGTGAGCCTGACACCTACTACCATACCCTGTTCAAAGGCACTTAAATATGTTGTCTTACCCATTCACGGTCTGAATGGCACACATACACAATCCATGTCTCAATTGTCTCTAGGCTTAAAAATAATTATTTAATTAACCTGGCTCCTCCCCTTCATCTATTTGATTTGAAGTGGATTTAGCAAGTGACATCAATTAGGGATCATGGCTTTCACCTGGATTCACCTGGTTAGTCTATGTCATGGAAAGAGTAGGTGTTCATAATGTGTTGTACACTCAGTGTATCTATTTAATTTGTTTAGAGTTTTTTACATGAAAACAATTCAGTGATGGTTTTTGAGTTCAAATATATTGTAGTCTTGACTCATGGAGTTGCTGGACTCAGTTTGTGTTGCTTCAAATGATGCAGCAACACAGCACTGTTTTTTCTTCCATGTGCCCTTGTTCCCTGGGTGTGAACCCACATATTGACTCTCTAGGTACATGAACAGCCACTTATAGTCAGTGGTCTAAGGTCACTAAGGTCACTGCATCTCAGTGCTAGAAGCATCACTACAGACCCTGGTTCGATTCCAGGCTGTATCACAACTGGCCATGATTGTGAGTCCCATAGGCCCGCACGCAATTGGTCCACCATCGTCCGGGTTAGGGTCTGGCCGGGATAGGACGTCATTGTAAATAAGAATTTGTCTTAACCATTGTGTAGTCTTAAAATTAGGTGTGCTCCCCTTCTCCTAAGGGTAGAAAATGACCCGCCTTCACTAAACCCCTAAAATAAAGCAGTTTAATTGAATTTTAAATGTCAAATCTATTTTGCATGAAGAAACAACTAGTCATTCATCACAAACTTTGTGAATATTTGGGTTTTCCCTCTTCACAATGCAGAAAGACTGCATTTATCAGTGGACACCACTCATTTTTATTACAACACACCTGTCATAATTGTTTTCTTTACTAAAGTAGAAATGTATTATTATTATTATTATTATTATTATTATTGCTAAAGGTACTGCATAGGTGTAAACATAATTTTTTTAGCAAGAGATAGCACTTGTATGGCCTAAGAAAGTAGCAGAAATGTGCAGAAAGTAGTTTTGAATGCATTTTAATGAAGGGAAACAATAACAGTCTTGAACTGTTTTGGCAACATAGTGACATATTCTTATATACTGTACAATGAGGAATTCAACTACAAAATACTAGTCCTCTTCCATTTTTTGAAGAATTGCCCCCAGCCACAAGGTGTATAAATAACAACAATAAATAATAATAAGTAAATAAGATAATAGATACGAAACAAAAATATAAAGAACAAAGATCAATCATCTTTAATTATAACATGTAGGACAGTATGCTAGTGTGTGTGCATGGACTTGGCAGATTTATTTCTCACATGGGCAGCACATAGTATTTGTTTTACAGTCCTTCTTTAGGGGCAGAATTGACATCTCCTCCACTTGCTGCCCCAGCTGCATCCTCATGTGGATCAGGACAAGATTCAGCCCCCTGAACAGCTTTCACAAGTGCTGCAGAGGCTGCTGTGCGGGGGAGACGCTTTCTTTTTTGAATAGTGCCTTTCTTAGCTGCTCCAGGAACACCCTCCTCTTGTTCCGCTTATCAGGCATCCAGGTAGAGTTGATCTTGTTCCATATCATGAAGGCATTGTATGAGGACACATCAATGGCGTTATGGAAGATGACCAGGGGCCAGCGGGCAGTCATCCTCCCGCAGCTGTAAGTTCCAATCTCCTTGTCCAGGTTGTCCACACCTCCTTTGTTGTGGTTGTAGTCCAGGAAGATGGCTGGCTTCCTGTCCTCACGATCACTGATCTCAGGTGTTTTGTGCAGTGACCACATTCCTGTTCCTCTTTGGGAGGTAAGAAACTAGAGTGGTGGTGGGGGTGAAGGCAAACTTTGATGAGAAGGTCTCTCTCCCCCTTGTTGTGATGAGCGCAGGGGTGAGCTATGGCTTGTTATTTCTAACTGTGCCAAGCATGGTGATCTTCCTCTTCAGGAGATGCTGGCTGAGTTCAATCAGTAGAACACATGATCTCAATTTATCATTATTGTGTGTGTGTGTGTGTCTTTGTGGTTTTTGTGGTGTGTAAATTATTTTATAACTGCTGCATTAAAGATGACCTTAAGACTATCTTTGTACCCTGGTGGTGTACAGCTTTCATGGAAATATTAACAAGGTGATGTTTCACTTTTTCTAATGTTGGGGTCACAAATTGAAAAAAAATGTCATTTAGGGGGTTTTGTCTGCTGTTAAACATAGTGGTGGGTCATTTTTACCCATAAGACAACACAAGGGTTAATTGACTTGCCTAGTTAAATAAAGAAAAAAAATATATTTAAAAAATACATTTGTTAGTGGTGTTGTGACAGATTTATCTGAGTCAATCCATGTTCTCCCCGCGTTCCCTCAGTGAGTCACTACATCAACAGTCCCACTGCCTCAGTATGTGACAACCAATCACAGGCTGTGTAAAACCAACTCAGTCCACAAAACAGATGTTGAAAAAAACAAAGGAAACAAAGGATCAAGTTTGAGAGAGAATATTCTCCCAACGACTAACTAAACATTTATTTTTCTTTCTTTCTCTTCTTTCTTCATTTAGTTATGGGCGGTTTTGAGGAGGGTGAGCGTGCCCAGTCGGTCTCTCAGGGAGAGGGGGCAGTGGTTCCCGCTCCACGCATCAGGAGCTTTCCCCAGCCGCAGGTCACATGGTTCAGAGACGGACGCAAGATACCGCCCAGCAGCCGCATGTAAGATGCATGATGATGATGATGTCTCTTATGCAGCTATCTCTCTCTCTCCCACTCTCTCTCTTCTTCTCTCTCCAACTCTCTCTCTTCTTCTCTCTCCCACTCTCTCTTCTTCTCTCTCTCTCTCTCTCTCTCTCTCTCTCTCTCTCTTCTTCTCTCTCCCACTCTCTCTCTTCTTCCCTCTCCCATCTTACCTCAAGATGCTGTCTATTTGATAAACAATAGCTATGTTGTCTATTATGTGTTAGTGTGAATGGGTTGTTCATTCTATTGTATTTCATATCAGCTGGCTCCATCTGTGTGTTTTATGTGTCTAAGGTGCCGTAAGGTTGTTAGTGCCTGTGTCTGAGAGTGACATGGAGGACAGAGAGATGAAGAGAAAGGGAGAGAGAGACAGAGCGTGATAGATTGCATGTTCTGTCTGTTTGTAACTATGTCTCCATCACTTGAAAGAGGTCTCGGCCTCAGTGAAATGTACTCCCAGGGCCTCTCCTCTACTCTCCATTTATTCTGCCCTCTAATGGAGGCGAGGCAGCGAGGGAGACTTGTTTACCAGTTTAGAGAGAGGCCTAGTACTGTCAGACTACATTGGGGCTAGATAGGGGCTTCTGAGAGAGGGGATAGGAGTGTGGGGCTCTGAGTGCCTGGTGGAGCCACTGAAAGCCTCAAATGGGATTCTTGTCTTGGCATTCTACCTCTTAAACTAAAAAAGGGGACAAATAGAGAGGTGCTTTTGGAAAGAGGTCTCTCTGGCTCTCTCACTGGCTCGGCAGCCCCGAGTGGGAGACTGGGAGACTGGGAGCAGTGCTTATTTACAGTGAAAGGATTGGCCCCAGACATACAGTACCAGTCAAAACATTGTAGAATAATAGTTAAGACATAGTTAAGACATCAAAACGATCAACTAACAAATATAGAATAATGTACTAAGCAAAAAAGTTTTAAACAAATCAAAATATATTTTATATTCTTCAAATTAGGCACACTTTTCCTTGATCAACAGCTTTGCACACTCTTGGCATTCTCTCAACCAGCTTCATGAGGTAGTCACCTTGAATGCATTTCAATTAACAGGTGTGCCTTGTTAAAAGTACATTTCTAGAATGTATTTCCTTCTAATTAATGCGTTTGACCCAATCACTTGTGTTATGACAAGGTAGGGGGGTATACAGAAGATAGTCCTATTTGGTAAAAGACCAAGTCCATATTATGGCAAGAACAACTCAAATAAGATAAGATAAATGACAGTCCATCAATACTTTAAGAAATTAAGGTCAGACAATTTGGAGAATTTAAGAAATGTGAAGGTTTCTTCAAGTGCAGTCTCAAAAACCATCAACTGCTTTGATGAAACTGGTTCTCATGAGGACCGACACAGGAAAGCAAGACCCAGAGTTACCTCTGCTGCTGAGGATAAGTTCATTAGAGTTAACTGCAACTCAGAAATTGCAGCCCAAATGAATGCTGTTCAGAGCACACTTCATGAATCAGGCCTTCTTGTCGAATTGCTGCAAAGAAACCACTGCTAAAGGATATCAATAATAAGAAGAGATTTGCTTGGGCCAAGAAACACGAGCAATGGACATTAGACCGGTGGAAATCTTGGATTTTAGGTTCCGACCGCAGTGTCTTTATGAGACTCAGAGTAGGTTAACAGATTATGTCCACATGTGTGGCTCTCTCTCTCAATGCCAAGGGGCTTCATTGGCATGGGAAAAATGTCTACATTGCCAAAGCAAGTGAAATAAACAATAAACAAATGTGAGAAGAAACGTCATCAAAAAACGATTCAAAATTCGTAGTAAATACTACACTCAAAAAGGTTTCAAAAGATAAAGACATTTCAGCTGTTATATTATCAGATATGGACAGTGTGTTAGCAATGTGCAAATAGTTGGAGTATGAATAGTGGGGGAAGAAAAATTAACAGATAAATATGGTTGGTATTTACAATGGTGTTTGTGCTATACTGAATGCCCTTTTCTCATGGCAACGGGCCACAAATCTTACTGCTGTGATTGCACACTGTGGTATTACGCCTAACAGATATGGGAGTTATCAATGTTTGGTTTGTTTTCAAATGATTTGTTGGTCTGTGTGATCTATGGGAAATATGTGTCTCTAATATGGTCATACTGAAAGGAGGTTAGCAAGTACAGCTCAGTTTCCACCTACAGTTGAAGTCGGAAGGTTACATACACTTAAGTTGGAGTCATTAAAACTTGTTTTTCAACCAAACCACACATTTCTTGTAAACAAACTATTGTTTCGGCAAGTAGGTTAGGACATATATTTTGTGCATGACACAAGTAATTTTTCCAACAATTGCTTACAGACCAAATATTTCACTGATAATTCACTGTATCACAATTCCAGTGGGTCAGAAGTTTACATACACTGAGTTGACTGTGCCTTTAAACAGCTTGGAAAATTCCAGAAAATGATGTCATGGCTTTAGAAGCTTCTGATAGGCTAATTGACATAATTTGATTCAATTGGAGGTGTACCTGTGGATGGCCTACCTTCAAACTCGATGCCTCTTTGCTTTACATCATGGGAAAATCAAAATAAATAAGCCAAAATCTCAGAAAAAAAATGTAGCCCTCCACAAGTCTGGTTCATCCTTGGGAGCAATTTCCAAATGCCTGAAGGTACCACTTTCATCTGTACAAACAATAGTACGCAAGTATAAACACCATGGGACCATGCAGCTGTGATACCACTCAGGAAGGAGACACGCTCTGTCACTACAGATGAACATACTTTGGTGCGAAAAGTGCAAATCAATCCCAGAACAACAGCAAAGGACCTTGTGAAGATGCTGGAGGAAACAGGTACAAAGTATCTATATCCACAGTAAAACAAGTCCTATATTGACATAACCTGAAAGGCTGCTCAGCAGGGAAGAAGCCACTGCTCCAAAACCACCATAAAATAAGCCAGACAACTGTTTGCAACTGCACAAAGATCGTACTTTTTGGAGAAATATCTTCTGGTCTAATGAAACAAAAATAGAACTGTTTGGCCATAATGACCATCGTTATGTTTGGAGGAAAAAGGGGGAGGCTTGAATGCCATCCCAACTGTGAAGCACGGGAGTGGCAGCATCATGTTGTGGTGGTGCTTTCCTGCAGGAGGGGCTGGTGCACTTCACCCAAAATAGATGGCAACATGAGGTAGGAACATTTTGTGGATATATTGAAGCAACATCTCAAGACATCAGTTATTGCTTGGTCGCAAATGGGTCTTCCAAATGGACAATGATCCCAAGCACATGTCTAACGTTGTGGCAAAATGGCTTAAGGACAACAAAGTCAAGTGGAGTGGCCATCACAAAGCCCTGACCTCAATCCTATAGGAAATGTGTGGGCAGAACTTAAAAAGCGTGTGCAAGCAAGAAGGCCTACAAACCTGACTTAATTACACCAGCTCTGTCAGGAGGAATGGGCCAAAATTCACCCAATTTATTGTGGGAAGCTTGCGGTAGGCTACCCGAAACGTTTGACCCAAGTTAAACAATTTAAAGGCAATGCTTCCAAATACTAATTGAGTGTTTGTAAACGTCTGACTCACTGGGAATGTGATGAAAGAAATTACAGCTGAAATAAATTGTTCTCTTTACTATTATTCTGACATTTCACATTCTTAAAATAAAGTGGTAATCCTAACTGACCTAAGACAGGGAATTTTTACTATGAGTAAATGTCAGGAATTGTGAAACACCTTAGCCAAATACATTTAAACTCAGTTTATGTAAACTTCCTACTTCAATCTACTTCAACTCTTTCAATAGCAAGGCTATGTTCACGGAGTCTGTAAATTGTCAAGGATTTTTGTCATTTTGGGTCAGTCACAGTGGTCAGGTATTCTATTTTTTGGTTAATTCTTTCCAGTGCATCAAATAGTTATCTTTTTCCTTTCACATGATTTGGTTGGGTCTAATTGTGTTGCTGACCTGGCACTATTGTGGGGTCTGTTTGTGAACAGAGCCCCAGAAACAGGTGGCTTAGGGGACTCTTCTCCAGGTTCATCTCTCTGTAGGTTAGAGCTTTCCTTTTACGTGGTTGTAGATTGTTTAACAGCTATTTTCTGGATTTTGATAACTAGTGTGTATACTCCTAATTCTGACTCGTGCATTGTTTTGGGTTTTAAGTTGCATACAAAGATTTTATACAAAGATTTGCATACAGAAATTTTAAAGAATTCTGCATGAAGAGTCTCAATTGGGTATTTGTCCCATTTTGTGAATTATTTGTTGGTGAGTTGATCTCAGACCTTACCACCATATAGGGCAATGGGTTCCGTAACTGTTAAGTTTTTTTACAGATCCTAATTGGGATGTCAATTGTTATCTTCACTTGGGTAGGGGGCACTATTTTCACTTAAGGATGAAAAGTGTGCCCAAAGTAAACTGCCTGCTACTCAGGCCCAGAAACTAGGACATGCATATAATTGGTAGATTTGGATAGAATGTCTGTGTATAACAGAACTGATTTGGCAGGCGAAAACCTGAGAAAAATTCTTTTGAATGCCATTACAGTATCCATTGACTTAGGACTCGAATTACACTTCCTATTGCTTCCACTAGATGTCAACAGTCGTTAGAAATTGTTTCAGGCTTGTATTCTGATAAATGAGTGAGTAAGACCTCTCTGAATGAGTGGACACTACAGTGTCCAAGAGCTTTTTCATATGCGCGACCGAGAGCTCGCCTTACTTGTTTACCCTTGAGATTGACGGCGTTATTATCCGGTTGAAGTATTATTGATTATTAGGACTAAAAACAACCTGAGGATTGATTATAAATATCTTGTTTGACATGTTTTCTACGAACTTTACAGATACTATTTGTATTTTTGTCTGCCTGTTGTGACTGCGTTTGAGCCTGTGAATTACTGAACAAAACGTGCAAACAAATCTTTGGATATAAACGTGGACTTAATCGAACAAAACAAACATTTATTGAGTAAATGGGAGTCTTGTGAGTGCAACCATATGAAGATCATCAAAGGTAAGTGATTAATTGTATCACTATTTCTGACTTGCGTAAGTCCTCTACTTGGATGGTTACTGTTTGTAATGATTTGTCTGCTGGGCGCTGTTCTCAGATAATCGCATGGTATGCTTTTGCCGTAAAGCCTTTTGGAAATCTGACACCGTAGTTGGATTAACAAGAAGTTAATCTTTAAACCCATGTATAACACTTGTATGTTTTATGAATTTTTATAATGACTATTTCTATTTTTAAATTTGGCTCTCTGCAATATCACTGGATGTTGGCCAGGTGGGACGCAGTCCCACGTACCCTAGTGAGGTTTTAAGTTACTCTTGATGGCATAGAAGACCCTTCTTGCCTTGTCTCTTAGATCGTTCACAGTCTTGTGTAAGTTACCTGTGAGGTTGATGTTTAGGCATGTAATTCTTCTTTGTGTGCTCTCGGGCAACAGTGTCTAGATAGATTTGTATTGGTAGTCCTGGCAACTGGACCTTTTTTGGAACATCATTATTTTTGTCATACTGAGATTTACTGTCAGGGCCTAAGTCTAATAGAACCTGTGCGAAGATCTAGGTGCTGCTGTAGGCCCTCTGGTTGGGGACAGAAGCACCAGATCATCAGCAAAACGTCGACATTTGATTTCCACGTCAGTAGGGTGAGGCCGTGTGCCCTCACCAATTCTTTCATGTAAATGTTGAAGAGGATGGGGCTCATGCTGCATCCTTGTCTGGAAGATGAGGTTGTTTACGCACCCATTGTTGACAGTAAATAGTGTATCTAGATTTTCTTTGAGGAGCTTCTCTTTGTACCTTTTACATGCAGGATAAAAAAAATTATCTGGGGGGGGGACTGTACTTAGATTGCCTCTGCATAGGGGTGTGGCCACTGCATAGGGGTGTGGCCACTGCATAGGGGTGTGAGGCCTCTTCGTTTGGGTTGGGGAGGCTGTGGTCCTCTGCTGCCATTGTATTCAATGGCGGAAGGGTAGCCTAGTGGTTAGAGTGTTGGACTAGTAACCGGAAGGTTCTGCCCCTGGACAGGTAGTTAACCCACTGTTGTTCTTAACTGACTTGCCTAGTTAAATTTAGGTAAAATCAAATTCAAGTGCATTCACCTCTTACTTCACACCTCAGTGCAATTTGACGTTGCTGACAGGACATCTGCAATGTACTAACTAAGCATTTGAGTCTTCATATAGTAAGATACATTTTATTAGGATATGAAGAGATTATTGTAATATAGTTATTTTCATTCTTGGCACTTGGAAGTAACTACGGATTGGACATTTTCTCACTCAGATGTAGGTTGGCTGGTATTTGTAGTTTTTTTTCTGTGCTTTATCTCCTGGTTGTTGTGTTGCTTTGTAGTCCTTGGCAGTGTTTCCAAGGACATTGGGTGGGTTTAGTTATGTGTGAAGGTGTAGCCTACTGCTTGGGGAGAGATTCGGGTACGTTTTCCTCAACATTCAAAGGCATATTGGACAGGGAAATGAACATAAGGTGTCTCTTACAATGGATGTGTAAAGTAAAGGAGTTCCATGGTGGCTCAGAGAACTCTCCATCTCGGCTCCCCTGCCTCCAGTGTCCCCTTGATAGAGGCAATGTCTTGTAGTGGGCCTGCCACTACTCTCTCTCTCTCTCTCTCTCTCTCTCTACCACGCTGCCTATGCAGCTGTTCTTTATGGCGTCCACTGCTCTGTCCTATCAGACTGTGAATGTCCTTGTCACAGGGAAAGACTTTTATGCATTAGTTGAGTTCTTTATACTTTTCATGTTGATCCTTTAGGACCATTGTGGATCTGCAACAACATAAATATTATGTCTCTTTCTCACCTTAGCTGAAATGAGCAGTCATCTGTTCACAAAATAAATCCCAAACTGCTTTCTTGGTCTCTTATCCGATTTTCTGAAATTGATTGAAATCAACTGTCCTGAACAGGTTTGGTGTCTGGAATTCTAGCCGATCTGCTCTGCACTAGATTGGTTTAGACCGACTGGATCCCATGCTCATTGAAATACAGTGTGCCAAGACTGTGTGAGGCCGAGGGGAGAGAAAGCACTTATTTAGCTCTAATAGCCATTACTCTTCTCTTATTGAATGGGAATGCAATTGAAGGGCCTTTTCCATTCGGCCGGTGTGATTTGTTATGTTATTCCCGAGACTTAATGTGCTGTATAGTCAGAGCCTCCTTCGGTAAACCCATTTACCTGAAATTGCACCGCACCATTTTCCAGGTTGGAAGGTGAGTCAGGCACAGGGTACAGGAGTCAGGCGGGCCCTAGAATACGTTTTCTTCCTCAGACAATCTTTTCATTCTCTCTCCTTTCCTCCGGAAATGTCTCTCTCGTCTCTTCTAAAGACGTTAAGACATGGATTTATCTCTGAGTGCTACAGCCCAACAACCCATTCTAACACGGCGTACCTAGAAAGTCACAGAGAGGAGAAGACGAAGGAGGAGGAAGAACAACGATGCTGTGCTGACACCCACTGTGCAATTACCAATTTGCTGCTTGGAGAGATTGGTCAATTAATGGGTCTGCCTGTCTAATATGGATTCTGCATTACTCACTGTGGTGTGTGTGTGTGTGTGTGTGTGTAGTATTGTACATATGTGTGTGCGTATGTCTGTGTGCAGGTGTGTGTAGTCTTGTATGTATGTGTGTGCAGGTGTGTGTAGTATTGTGTGTGTGTAAGTGTGTAGTGTGTGTAAGTGTACGTGTAGCCTGTGTTATGCGCAGGTTTGTGTAGTCTTGTACGTGTGTGTGTGTGTGTGTATGTGTGTTAGTGGGTATGTTTGTGTGCGTGTGTATGTGCGTTCAAGCGTATGTGTGACGGAACACACCAAACTCTTCATCTGCCTCTCACTGACTAGTTGACCTGGCGAACAGGGAGGAGTGGTCAAGGAGAATTAGGTCCTGGTGGAGTACTGTAGGTGTGAGGAGGCTGACTTGGATGACAGGAGATCTGATTGAAATGGCACTGTGTCTCAGACATCGAGAGATGAAAATGAATTGTATGAATACTCAATAGCTTAGTTCTGAAAATAACTCCAGCAGTAGGGAGTGGAAAGTCAAGCAGCCAGCTACAAATCATGAGAGCTCCCGGGCAGAAAAGCGAGGGGCTGTTTTTATGAGCACCGGCCTCCCTTCTCTCCTCCATGTCTCCCCTCCTTCCCTCCCTCCCTCCACCTACCTTGGAGCTGTAGGTTTTCATCAGAGTGATGTGTTGTGGAGCGTTGGAAGGCAGGGTGTCGGCTCTGGTTTGAGTCATATTTGTCCCAGGCCTGTCGGCCGCTTGATCCCCCCTGACCTCTGTCTCTACTGGGGGAGGTTGGCGGAAGCTGGCCACGGCTATTTGTCTGGAAGTAATCGAGGTCTGAGGTGGGTGTTGGGGTGGGGGGTGGGGGGGTGGAGACAGAGAGAGAGAGAGAGACCACCACAACATACAGTATGACATTACACTCTTCCATTGTGTGTCTCAGAATAGTTTGGACACTGTCACTCTATGTCAACAGCGTTTTACACTCATACACTTCAAGCACACACACACAAACACACAAGACTACGCGCGCATGCAAGCGCACGCACCAACACACATACCGATATTGATGGGAGCTGTACAGAATTATTATCAAAGTTAGCTGTCAATCACTCCCCTCCCCCATGGCATCAAATAAATAAATGAGCCTTAGATGGGAAATCATTACAAATGGAGTTACATGACAGGTCCAGGCCCCAGCACAGCACAGCCAGGCTGTACCAGCTGTCTAGGCGGCCAATATTTCCTAGAGCTGTTGCCTGCTGTACAGCCTTCTGCCTTGCAGCTACCTGCTGTCCATAGACTACTGACTCAATCCACATAGACTACTGACTCAATCCATATAGACCACTGACCCCATCCATATAGACTACTGACTCAATCCACATGGACTACTGACTCAATCCACATGGACTACTGACTAAATCCACATAGACCACTGACTCAATCCATATAGACTACTGACTCAATCCACAAGGACTACTGACTAAATCCACATAGACCACTGACTCAATCCATATAGATTACTGACTCAATCCGCATGGACTACTGACTCAATTCACATAGACTACTGACTCAATTCACATAGACTACTGACTCAATCTACATAGACTACTGACTCCACATGGACTACTGACTCCACATGTACTACTTGTGTTGTGTGAAGAGGGGGTTTGATGTGTGTGTGTGTGTGTGTGTGTGTGTGTGTGTGTTTTCAATTTGACAAAGGCATAGGTACAGTGAAATACCTTTCTTGCAAACTCAAGACCCAACAATGCAATAGTCAATAACAATGTATTACTAGACCAATGCCTATTCTCATTTAAAAGTTGTTGTTTTTTCCCATTTTTAATTGTGTCTAATTCCATGAACTGCACCAGCCTGCCTTTAATTCTCTTTTTCAAAATACAAAATACTTTTCTATACGATTTCTTTATAATGATTGCCAATTTTGTGGTCCCCTTTCACACTACATTACTATAAAATGTCTGCTAATTGAACTAAATATACATGTATATGTAAAAATGAACAATTGCAAACCATGCTGAGTTTTATTCTAATGAGCAAGGCCAATGACAATAGCCAGTGTGATTTGCAGTATACATTTACATGTTGGACAACTAAGGTAGTTAAACAACAACATATCACAGTCAGCAAGTAAATCGTTTTTGTAACCGTTACTGAGAATGTTGTTGCTGTTCGGTCGGCTACTTACAAATATTTTTTTAAATACATGTATTTTAACTCAATACAATACTTTGTAAAAGTATCTTAAACTTTTGATACATTGATCTTTAGGGTATTTTGTAGTTGTATTTTGTATCAAATGTATGCCCATCCCTATGTATGTATGTATGTGTGTGTGTGTGTGTGTGTGTGTGTGTGTGTGTACAGAGCAGGGCTGTGGCGGTCATGACATTTTGTCAGCCGGTGATTGCCAAGCAAATAACTGCCTGCCTCCTGCCTCTCACAGTAATTGAATATTAATTAACATAAACAACTTTAGCATCTCAAGCCACTGAACATGTTCAGTACCAGTCAAAAGTTTGGACACCTACTCATTCAATGGTTTTTCTTATTTTTTACTATTGTCTACATTGTAGAATAACAGTGAAGACTTCAAAGTATGAAATAACACATATGGAATCATGTAGTAAACAAAAAAGTGTTCAAAATGTATTTAATATTTTAATTTCTTCAAAGTAGCCACCCTTTTCCTTGATGACAGCTTTGCACATTCTTGGCACTCTTTCAACCAGCTTCATGAAGAATGCATTTCAATTAACAGGCTAAAAGTGAATGTGGAATTTCTTTCCTTCACAATCAGTCGTGTTGTGACAAGGTAGGGGTGGTATACAGAAGACAGTCCTATTTGGTAAAAGACCAAGTCCATATTAATGCAAGAACAGCTCAAATAGGCAAAAAAAATTGCAGTTCATCATTACGTTAAAACATGAAGGTCAGTCAATCTGGAAAATGTCAAGAATTTTGAACGTTTTTTCAAGTGGAGTCACAAGAAATATCAAGCTCCATGATAAAACTGGCTCTCATGAGGACCGCCACATGAAAGGAAGACTCAGAGTTACCTCTGCTGCTGAGGATACGTTCATTGAAGTTAACACCCCCAGAAAATGCAGCCCATATAAATTGTTCACAGAGTTCAAGTAACAAACACATCTCAACATCAACTGTTCAGAAGAGACTATGTGAATCAGGCCTTCATTGTTGAATTGCTGCAAAGAAACCACTACTAAAGGACAACATAAAGAAGAAGAGACTTGCTTGGGTCAAG
This sequence comes from Oncorhynchus mykiss, assembly GCF_057628025.1. NCBI lineage: Eukaryota > Metazoa > Chordata > Actinopteri > Salmoniformes > Salmonidae > Oncorhynchus > Oncorhynchus mykiss. The sequence goes on from NC_143044.1 coordinate 42,337,363, forward strand.
AAACACAAGCAAAGGACATTAGACTGGTCGAAATCTGTCCTTTAGTCTGAGTCCAAATTTGTGAGACGCAGATTAGGTGAACGGATCTCTGCATGTGTGGTTCCCATCGTGAAGCCTGGATGAGAAGGTGTGATGGTGTGGGCGTGCTTTGCTGGTGATACAGTGATTTATTTAGAATTCATGGCACACTTAACAAGCATAGCTACCACAGCATTCTGCAGTGATACGCCATCCCATCTGGTTTGTGCTCAGAAGGACTATTATTGGTTTTTCAAAATCCAATCAAATCCAAATGATTTATAAAGCCCTTCTTACATCAGCTGATATCTCAAAGTGTTCTACAGAAACCCGGCCTAAAACCCCAAACAAAAAGCAATGCAGGTGTAGAAGCATGGTGGCTAGGAAAAACTCCCTAGAAAGGACAAAGCTTAGGAAGAAACCTAGAGAGGAGCCAGGCTATGAGGGGTGGCCAGTCCTCTTCTGGCTGTGCCGGGTGGAGAGTTTTGAACAGGACAATGACACAACACACCTCCAGACTCTGTAAGGGATTTTTGACCAAGACGGAGAGTGATGGAGTGCTGCATCAGATGACCTGGCCTCCACAATCACCCAACCTCAACTCAATTGAGATGGTTTGGGAAGAGTTGGTCCTCAGAGTGAAGGAAAAGCAGCCAACAAGTGCTCAGCATGTGTGGTAACTCTTTCAAGACCATTGTAAAAGCATTCCAGGTCGATGCTGGTTGAGAGAATGCCAAGAGTGTGCAAAGCTGTTATCAAGGTGAAGGGTGGTTACTTTGAAGAATCTCAAATATAAAATATACTGTGATTTGTTTAACACTTCTGCCTCCTCATGCTTTCGCCCAGTCTTCCCCTTTCCGGCCCCAGGTTCCGAGAGGTGTTTCCAAGCCGTCATTTTCACTTTGTTCCCCATCTCCTTCATTGCCACTTGATAGGCACGTCACCTGGTAGGCAAATACATATCCCTAATCAACATTACATCCTCTTGAGGTAACTCAGCACTATATATGCTTTCACATCAATGTCTTCAAAATGTTCAGAGTACAATTGCCGCAACATCTATCCTCTTTTATATGATGCATTAACCAATGAAGCACCCAATGCAACCCAACTATGATGTTCAAGTAGCTCCTAGACCCAACCCATCTGTATGTTTACAGTGGCATCTAGTCTCTCTCTCTCTATTTGGCTTTGCTTCCTCTGTCATGGTGTCTTCAAGCTCACCCATTATGCAGCTGGACCTCACTTCACTATGCACCCACCAGGGAGAGACATGACAATCTTAACCGCTGCAGGTGCTGTAAGGAGTACTGTGTGTGGACCAGACCAACGTTGTCCCAACACGCCCCTTCTGGTGTACCTTGATGTACACTCAATCTCCAGAATTCAGCCCGTGCCCTTGGTTATCTCTGCTTTCACCTGAGGATATACACACTGCAACACATGGGTCATTTCCTGACAACATAGATTCGCCTCTTATGGCAAGATCACTAATTTGTGACATTTGAATTAACGCCTCCACTGTACTTCCATCGGTCTCCCAGTTACCGTTTACCAATTCATGTGGCACGAGTGCTCATGAACTGATATCCCAACAATGCTACTAAAGTAACCCCTGCTACTACTAACATGGCCCATGCCTATAGACTCCTTCAAACACGGTCCCTAAAGTGACTGCCGTGAGAATTACTGCTGCATGTAATCTGTCAAGTGTTTGCCGGCTGTTAGAAATTGGGAAAGCGATTAATGAATTGGAAGAATATCCAACATGTACATATTACCTCAATTACCTTGACTAACCGGTGCCCCGCACAATGACTCTGTACCGGTACCCCCTGCATATAACCTCGCTAATGTTATATTACTGCTGCTCTTTAATTATTTGTTACTTTTATTTCTTAATTTTTTGCTATTTTCTTAAAACTACATATTGGGTTAAGGGCTTGTATAAGTAAGCATTTCACTGTAAGGTTGAATTAAGGGCATGTGACAAATTATTTATTTTTTTATTTGAGTTGGGGAGTTTCTCCCATTCGTCTCTGCAGATCCTCTTAAGCTCTGCCATGTTGGATGGGGAGCGTTGCTGCACAGCTATTTTCAGGACTCTCAGGAGACGTTAGATCGGGTTCAAGTCTGGGCTCTGAGACTTGTCCCAAAACCCCTCCTGTGTTGTCTTAGCTGTGCGCTTAGGGTTGTTGCTCTGTTGGAAGGTGAACCTTCGTCCCAGTCTGAGGTCCTGAGCGCTCTGGAGCAAGTTTTCATCAATTATATCTCTGTACTTTGCTCCATTCATCTTTGCCTCAATCCTAACTAGTCTCTCAGTACCTGCCGCTGAAAAACATCCCAGCAGCATGATGCTGACACCACCATGCTTCCCTGTAGGGTTGGTGCCAGGTTTCCTCCAGACGTGGCGTTTGGCATTCAGGCCAAAGTGTTAAATCTTGGTTTCATCAGACCCGAGAAACTTGTTTCTCATGGTCTGAGAGTCTTTAGGTGGCTTTTAGCAAATTATATGCTGGTTTTCATGTGCCTTTTACTGAGGAGTGGCTGGTCACTCTACCATAAAGGCCTGATTGGTGGAGTGCTGCAGAGATGGTTGTCCTTCTGGAAGGTTCTCCCATCTCCACAGAGGAACTCTAGAGCTCTGTCAGAGTGACAATCGGGTTCTTTGTCACCTCCCTGACCAAGACCCTTCTCCTCCGATTGCTCAGTTTGACCAGGCGGCCAGGTCTAGGAAGAGTCTTGGAGGTTACAAACTTCTTCCATTTAAGAATAATGGAGGCAACTACTTTCTTGGGGAAAGGGGGATACCTAGTCAGTTGTACAACTGAATGCCTTCAACTGAAATGTGTCTTCCCTCTGAATCAGAGAGGTGCGGTGGGCTGCCTTAATTGGCATCCATGTTTTCAGCGCCCGGGGAACAGTGGATTAACTGTCAGCTCGGGGATTTGATATTTCAGTTACTGGCCCAACGCTCTAACCACTAGAATACCTCCCACCCAGGTTGGGAACCTTCAATGTTGCAGAAATATTTTGGTACCCTTCCCCAGACCTGTACCTTGACACAATCCTGACTCTGAGTTTTACGGACAATTCCTTCAACCTCATGGCTTGATCTTTGCTCTGACATACACTGTCAGCTATTGGATCTTAAATAGACAGGCGTGTGCCTTTCCAAATCATGTCCAATCAATTGAATTTACCACAAGTGGACTCCAATCAAGTTGTAGAAATATCTCAGGGGATGATCAATGAAAACAGGATGCACCTGAGCTCAATTTTGAGTCTCATAGCAAAGGGTCTGATTCCTTATGTCAAAAAGTTATATATATTTTTTTATTTGTGAACAAACTCAAGGGGTCTGAATACTTTCTGAAGGCACTGTCTGTTTTGAGTTGTAATACATTCTCAGGCTGCATGATGGGACTATAATGATGATTTGAAAAAAGCTGCAAGCAGTTGCTAACTGCTAACCATTTGACAAGCATTTGATAATATTCTCACCAGGCCTCAAATTTCCTGGCGACATCCCTCTTGTGTGGCCGTCATGCCCCTTTCAAAATCCATGCACTTTGCAGCCAAAGTGACCGTTGTTCCTCCAGGCTGAATATAAGAAGTTATTTGGCCACTTTAGTTATGATACAAATCTTATAAGAATGTTTAGTCGTATGGACTAGCCTACATGAGGTGTGCAACTATGATTTGAAAAGTGGCAAAAAAAATGCCTTACTCCACACGCTGGGCATCATTCACAAGTGATAGGCTAATATTGCACCCACCAGACTATTCTTAATTTAATCTCGTCTTTACATATATTTTTTAGTATATGTGTGAAATTAGATTTGATTTAGAATGGACCATTATTATGCACCTGTCTCGTAACAGGAGAATGGGGGAAAAAATACATTTCCTGTATGCACTTAAATAGCGAATGGAGGACGCTTTTCCCATGGTTAATTTTCATCACAGCCAGATAGGGTATACTCCTGTTGTAAAGCGAAGCAATGTACTCATTATTAAGAAAGTTGATAAATAAATATAGTAGGCCTAGCCTATAGAAAGCTGATGGGATCCTCCTCTTTTTAATAGAGGCCATCAAAACTCTTTCTCACGCAATTGCATAGCCTATAGAAATGTTGAGCAACATGAACTCATGAGCTCTCATGAAGTGTTTGATTCGATTTTTTAATATTTGCATTGATGACAGAGTGATTGGAGGGACAATAGAGTGCTGAGTACGAGGCAGTTAGCACGTTTGGTATGCTACTAATTACCATGAGCAGCATCAGAGCTTGGAGAAGCCAAGCCACGGTCACATGGAATTTGAGTGCCATCATAACTCGTGCTGACCGGTGTGGTGGTAATAGGGTCACCGTAACAGCACTAGTACAGAGACGTATATTACGGTTGTGGATGGTAAAGGTAGAGAGAGAGCATTGTTAAGCCCTCTGTCACGTCCTGACCTTAGTTCCTTGTTTATGTCTCTGTTTTAGTTTGGTCAGGGCGTGAGTTGGGGTGGGCATTCTATGTTTTGTATTTCTAGGTTTTGTATTTCTGTGTTTGGCCTGGTATGGTTCCTAATCAGAGGCAGCTGTCGATCGTTGTCTCTGATTGAGAACCATACTTAGGCAGCCTGTTTTCCCACTATGGGTTGTGGGTAGTTGTGTTCTGTGTCTGTGTTTTTCCATACAGAACTGTTTCAGTTTTTCCATTTATTTCTCTTGTTCTTTTGTATTCTGTGTTCAGTTTATTAAATATATTATGGACACTTACCACGCTGCGCATTGGTCCGATATTTCATACTCCTCGTCAGAGGAAGAAGAAAACCGTTACACCCTCTTTCAAACTGACTGCTCTATCGCCACACCAAACACAAAAATAAATAACTTTCTCTTTGGAAGAGCTGGATAGAGTGGAACATTGCAGTGCACCAAGATGGTTCAGCAGCCTGTGCTGCTTTTTCAGCATGGGTGAAGCACACCTCTGTTTAATGCAGCGTGCCAGAGAAGGTCTTCCAGAGTCTGGAGAAATGGTAATTTCATAATAATATATAGAGCAGCAGGAAGCCTAACAGTTGAGCCGGTAATCAAAAGGTACCTGGTTTAAATTATACATTGCTTGTTTTGTCTCTTAAACTGAAAATAGGCAAACTATTAGAATTTTAGCAACCATGAAATGACGGATCAATTTCTGCATATTGCACCTTTAAATTATGTATGTTATGTTAATTGTGCGCAAATAAAGGTTGCTTCACTACCACACCAACAACAAAAGCACAACCATGGCCTCGGATTTGCAGGTGTTCAATTTAGAACAGACCCAGGGTCTGTTTCTGTAGCGACAGAAGAAATGCTAAAGCTCACAGTTAGTGTAGTTTCTAGTGCTCTTTGAAACCAGGAAATGACAGTAAATACACAACTTCTCAACACAGAGGTTGAAACATTCCTAACCGATGTGTACTACATTAACATTTATGTTGTTTTGCAATCTTGGAAGAAAATGGAATGTCTAAGTTACATAGTATCCCTAATATTGCTACCACTGGCAGAACTCATGGTTTATTTTAGGGATGAGAAGACTCATCGTGATTCTTTAGTAAAAGGGAGTTACGAAATATGAGGACACGTCATGTTAACCGAGACATATATTCACTGTTTCAAACATCCACACAGGTGTGTGAAGCATCATTTGTCTTTTTATTCCAATAAACGTTGTGTTTTTTTCAACAGAAGGGGTCGCTGTTATACCTAAATTTGATCCAAATCCAATGAGGTGTTGGGTCTCCTGTTCTGTGTCGTTGAGAGCGGTTGTGTGAAACCAATTGATACGTCAAGCAAAGCTCTTAAATGTGCCAGACTACGTTTAACTTGCCATAAATTCAGCGTGTGAACTGTGCGTTATGTATCTTTCAGTGCAGATTATATGTTTACAAGTATTCAGGTACACAGTGTGAGTGATGGGCTGCATTACATAGTAGTCTAGTACTAATTCCTGTTAATATAGTGAATATCTATCTACTTTACACACTATATTTATCCCGGGCCAGTTTCTTATCATTTAGGCTACAGGCATCACTACGCAGTGTCCCTGTTTTGGAAATGTCCCGGGAATCACCTGGGATTCATTTAACGCACCGGACAGTCCACATCCCTAAAGGAATCCAAAACTGACCTCTATAGCGATGGTCCAGCATGTGTTTCCAGGGCGATGAGCTAGGACAATGGTATTAAATATTAACCGTGGATCATAAGCCTCTGCTCAGTCAGTCCTGCGAGGCGCTTTGGGGCGCAAGACAGTTTTGAGGCCTATACAACGCTCAGGGAATCCCAAATGAAGCCTCTCTCGCTTGGAGATACAGTACATTAAAATCAATCAGTCGAGCAGTTGGAACTCGTAAGTCATGGTAAAAACCCAAAGAACAGGTATCCATCACCAATAAAACACCCTGTCGCTTCCTTACATCACCTCGATCTCTCTCTTCTACTGGGAGCCATTGTATTGTTTTCCACATGCAGCATTGGAGAGATAATGTGTGTTTTTATTATGGGTTTAGCTCAGACACACCAACCTGATCTTAGATAATTTCGTATTATCCTGTATGTAAATCCGAGACACTCCATTTGGTATGATATGTTTTCATTTGTGGCTGTCAATCCATAACATATATTACAAAGATGCAAAATATACAATATGTTAAACAAAATGTATTTTTTCCATTTTAGAAAAAGGCTGTAATGTAACAAAATGTGGAAAAATGAAGGGGTCTGAATACTTTCTGAATGTACTGTATAAGGCACTGTAAGTGATCCCGGATAAAATTAACAAACTTACAAATAGGAAAAGACAAAGGAGGACTACCCGTACCAAACACTAAATTGTATTCCCAGGCATTTCACCCCATATTAAATTGGTTTGACATGATTCTTCCACCCCCTGGCTGAGTATAGAGAGAAACATGGTGTCTCCTATTGCCCTGGAAGAGGTGGTCCTCACTAATACTGTATATCCATTAAACAATGTAAACTGTGCTTTGGTTCTATTATTACACACATAATCTCTATTTGGCGCAAAATTTAAAAACAATATAATGGGGAATCAAAATGGCATGCCCATACTCCAGTATTTCACAATTACAGTAGGATGTGTGTACCGTATGTGCAGTAGGATGCATGTACCGTATATACAGTAGGATGCGTGTACCGTATGTGCAGTAGGATGCGTGTACCGTATGTGCAGTAGGATGCATGTACCGTATATACAGTAGGATGCGTGTACCGTATGTGCAGTAGGATGCGTGTAACGTATATTCAGTAGGATACGTGTACCGTATGTGCAGTAGGATGTGTGTACTGTATATACAGTAGGATGCGTGTACCATGTGTACAGTAGAATGTGTGTACCATGTGTACAGTAGGATGCGTGTACCGTGTGTACAGCAGGATGTGTATACCGTGTGTACAGCCGGATGTGTGTACCGTGTGTACAGCCGGATGTGTGTACCGTGTGGACAGTAGGATGCGTGTACTGTGTGGACAGTAGGATGCGTGTACCGTGTGGACAGTAGGATGCGTGTACCATGTGTACAGTAGAATGTGTGTACCATGTGTACAGTAGGATGCGTGTACCGTGTGTACAGCAGGATGTGTATACCGTGTGTACAGCCGGATGTGTGTACCGTGTGTACAGCCGGATGTGTGTACCGTGTGGACAGTAGGATGCGTGTACCGTGTGTACAGTAGGATGCGTGTACCGTGTGTACAGTAGGATGCGTGTACCGTGTGCACAGTAGGATGCGTGTACCGTGTGTACAGTAGGATGCGTGTACCGTGTGTACAGTAGGATGCGTGTACCGTGTGTACAGTAGGATGCGTGTACCGTGCGTACAGTAGGATGCATGTACCGTGCGTACAGTAGGATGCGTGTACCGTGTGTACAGTAGGATGCGTGTACCGTGTGTACAGTAGGATGCGTGTACCGTAGGTACAGTCGGATGGATGTGTGTGTACCGTATATACAGCATCACCTGATCCTCACTGTTTTTTGCATTCCTCCAGGGGAGAGGTGCATTCACTTTAGTATGCTGACTCTTGGTGGAGAGAGAGAAGGAAGGGAGGGAAAGGGAGAGGGGGTCGGGGGCAATGAGTCGGAACATGCAATCCAGCTCCAAATTGGTGAACAGGCGCTGATAATAAGCAAACATTGATTGTAAACCGAGGCGGGGCTATAATTGGTAGAATGCAGGGAGAGGAGGCCTGGGTCTCACTCCACTGGTCAGCACAAGACAGGGTGGGAGGGGTTGGAGCAGGAGAGAAGCTGGTACACACAACAAGAATATAACAGGACAACTGTAATCTTATTCAGCTCTGCAAAAACCTGGAAGGCATTCCTTCCTAAGGATGTTTTACACTGTAAAGTGTGTGTATGTGCGGAGGGGCCATTTTGTCAGTGGTGTTTGTGGCAGTGTAGTGACCAAACGTGTCTCTGTGTTCCTCAGAGCCATTACTCTGGACAACACTCTGGTCATCCTGTCCACGGTGGCCCCTGATGCTGGACGTTACTACGTACAGGCTGTCAACGACAAGAACGGCGAAAACAAGACCAGCCAACCCATAACCCTTTCTGTCGACAGTGAGTAGTACTGAAACCATATGGAGAGACATGCACCACACACACACACACACACAAACACACACACATAGAGGGATGGGCATAAATTTGATAATACGAAATACAACTACAAAATACCCTAAAGATCAATGTATCAAAATAAAGTATAAGATACTTTTGCAAAGTATTGTATTGAGTTAAAATACATGTATTTTAAATTACAAAAAACATTTGTAAGTAACCGGCCGAACAGCAACAACATTCTCAGGAATGGTTACAAAAATATTTGACTTGCTGACTGTGATATGTTGTTGTTTAACTACTTTAGTTGTCCAACATGTAAATGTATACTGCAAATCACACTGGCTATTGTCATTGGCCTTGCTCATTAGAATAAAACCCAGCATGCTTTGCAATTGTTCATTTTTACATATACATGTATATTTAGTTCATTTAGCAGACATTCTTAAATCACCATAATGCCATCAGACTTTTGATACCAATGTAGTGTGAAAGGGGACCAAAAAATTGTGAATTTGTATTTTGAAAAAGAGAATTGAAAGCAGGCAGGTGCAGTTCATGGAATTAGACACGATTAAAGATGGAAAAAAAACAACTTTTAAATGAGAATAGTCATTGGTCTGAAGACAAATAGCACCTCAATGCCTATTCCACCCATGGTCTACCAAGGTTTCCCAGCACACAGCTTTGACCTACATAACAACAGGTGATGTGTGTTGGACACAGTGATCAATGCACAGTTCATTACCTCTGTCAAAAAAATATGCAGCTTTATGTTGTGTTTGTGCTTGTATTTATTTTTGCAATAAAGATAATGACAACAATAATACACATTTAAAATATTCCTATATCTAAAAATACATAGAGCCAAATGATATACATTCATAGAGTTGAAGTCGGAAGTTTACATACACCTTAGCCAAATACATTTAAACTCAGTTTTTCACAATTCCTGACATTTATTCATAGTAAAAATTCCCTGTCTTAGGTTAGTTAGGATAACCAATTTATTTTAAGAATGTGAAATGTCAGAATTATAATTATTTGTTTTAGCTTTTTCTTCTTTCATCACATTCCCAGTGGGTCAGAAGTTTACATACACTCAATTAGTATTTGGTAGCATTGCCTTTAACTTGGGTCAAACGTTTCAGGTAGCCTTCCACAAGCTTCCCACAATAAGTTGGGTGAATTTTGTCCCATTCCTCCAGAAAGAGCTGGTGTAACTGAGTCAGGTTTGTAGGCCTCCTAGCTCGCACCATTTTTTTGCAGTTCTGCCAACACATTTCCTATAGGATTGAGGTTGACTTTGTTGTCCTTAAGCCATTTTTCCACAACTTTGAAAGTATGCTTGGGGTCATTGTCCATTTGGAAGACCCATTTGTGACCAAGCTTTAACTTTCTGACTGATGTCTTGAGATGTTGCTTCAATATATTCACATAATTTTCCTACCTCATGATGCCACCTATTTTGTGAAGTGCACCAGTCCCTCCTTCAGCCCTTTTTCTCTAAACATAACGATGGTCATTATGGTCGAACAGTTCTATTTTTGTTTCATCAGACCAGAGGACATTTCTCCAAAAAGTATGATCTTTGTCCAGTTGCAAACCGTAGTTTGCAGTTGCAAACCGTAGTCTGTCTTTTTTATGGTGGTTTTGGAGCAGTGGCTTCTTCCTTGCTGATCGGCCTTTCAGGTTATGTGGATATTGATACTTTTGTACTTGTTTCCTACAGCATCTTCACAAGGTCCTTTGCTGTTGTTCTGGGATTGATTTGTACTTTCCCCCCCAAAGTATGTTCATGTTTAGGAGACAGAATGTGTCTCCTTCCTAAGCAGTGTGACGGCTGTGTTCCCATGGTGTTTATACTTGCGTGCTATTGTTTGTACAGATGAACGTGGTACCTTCGGGCGTTTGGAAATTGCTCCCAAGGATGAACCAGACTTGTGGAGATCTACAATGTTTTTCTGAGGTCTGGCTGAATTCTTTAGATTTTCCCATGATGTTAAGCAAAGAGGCACTGAGTTTGAAGGTAGGCCTAGAAATACATGCACAGGTACACCTCCATTTGACTCAAATGATGTCAAAATAGCCTATCAGAAGCTTCTAAAGCCATGACATCATTTTCTGGAATTTTCCAAGCTGTTTAAAGGCACAGTCAACTTAGTGTATGTAAACTTCTGACCCACTGGAATTATGATACAGTGTGTAATATGTGTATAAGTGAAATAAGTATAAGTGAAATAATCTGTCTGTTAACAATTGTTGGAAATATTACTTTTGTCATGCACAAAATATAAGTCCTAACTGACTTGCCAAAACTATAGTTTTTTTAACAAGAAATTTGTAGAGTTGCTGAAAAATGAGTTTTAATGAATCCAACCTAAGTGTATGTAACCTTCCGACTTCAACCGTATGTACACACTACCAGTCAAAAGTTTTAGAACACCTACTCATTCAAAGGTTTTTCTTTATCTTTGCTATTTTCTACGTTATACAATAATACTGAAGACATCGAAACTATGAAATTACACATGTGGAATCATGTAGTATCCAAAAAAGTGTTAACAAATCAAAATATATTTTATATTTGAGATTATTCAAAGTAGTCACCCTTTGCCTTGATGACAGCTTTGCACACTCTTGGCAAAGGTGTATGTACCTCCAATAAAGTTGATTTGCACATTTTCATAGAGATTTGAATTTAACACTGTGCTTCATCCAATGCCTAATATAGACATGACTATCGTCACATCTATAATTAAAGAGGGAGCAGACATTACCTATGGCACAGTGCAGGGGCAGTGTTGATTAGAACAGAACTCAGACCCAGACAGATCTCAGATGAGTAGAGCTAGTTGATGAGTAGAGGGACCGGAACTGAGCAGACAGACCAGAACAGAGCAGACAGAACAGACAGACCAGACGTAACAAAACAGACATACCAGACAGACCAGACAGACAGACAAGAGCAGACAGAACAGAGCAGTAAGAGTCAGTATGTATGTATGGCTGGTGGTAGAGAGGAGGGAGAGTCAGTGGGGGGGCCTCGGCATGGCAGGACAGGGGGAGGAATGCCAGAGAGAGAGAGACACACTTTTTTGCCCCTGTGAAGGACACAAAGCCCTTGTGTGTGTGTGTGTGTGTCTCTCTGTGTGTGTGTGTGTGTGTGTGTGTGTGTGTGTGTGTGTGTGTGTGTGTGTGTGTGTGTGTGAAAGCTAAGCTAAGCTTAAAGCTAAGCGTCAGTACAGAGACAAAGTAGAGTCGCAATTCAACGACTCAAACACGATACGTATGTGGCATGGTCTACATTCAATCACGGATTACAAAAAAAAAAACCACTGACGTCTTGCTCCCAGACAAATTAAACAACTTCTTTGCTCGCTTTGAGGACAATACAGTGCCAGTGACATGGCCCGCTACCAAAACTTGTGGGCTCTCCTTCACCATGGCCAACGTGAGTAAAAACATTTAAACGTGTTAACCATCGCAAGGCTGCTGGCCCAGACAGCATCCCAAGCCACTTCCTCAGAGCATGTGCAGACCAGCTGGCTGGTGTGTTTACAGACATATTCAATCAATCCCTATCAAAGTCTGCTGTGCCCACATGCTTCAAGAGGGCCACCATTGTTCCTGTCCCCAAGAAAGCTAAGGTAACTGAGCTAAAAGAATATCTCCACCTCGCTGATCCTCAACTCTGGGGCCCCACAAGGGTGCGTTCTTCAGCCCTCTCTTGTACTCCCTGTTCACCCATGACTGCGTGGCCATGCACGCCTCCAACTCAATCATCAAGTTTGCAGACGACACTACAGTGGTAGACTTGATTACCAACAACGACGAGACGGCCTACAGGGAGGAGGTGAGGGCCCTCGGAGTGTGGTGTCAAGAAAATAACCTCACACTCAACGTCAACAAAACAAAGGAGATGATTGTGGTCTTCAGGAAACAGCAGAGGGCGCACGCCCTTATGCACATCGACAGGACATTAGTGGAGATGGCGGAAAGTTAAGTTCCGTACACATCACGGACAAACTGAAATTGTCCACCCACACAGACAGCGTGGTGAAGAAGACGCAGCAGTGCCTCTTCAAACTCAGGAGGCTGAAGAAATTTCGCTTGTCACTGAAAACACAAACTTTTACAGAAACACAATTGAGAGCATCCTGTCGGGCTGTGTCACTATCTGGTCCAGAGAGTAGTGCGGCCTGCACAACGCAGTAGTGCGGTCTGCACAACGCAGTAGTGCGGTCTGCACAACGCAGTAGTGCGGTCTGCACAACGCAGTAGTGCGGCCTACATGCCCTCCATTACACCTACATCACCCGATGTCACAGGAAGACGAAAAAGATCATCAAGGACAACAACCACCCCGCTATCATCTTGAAGGCGAGGTCAGTAGAGGTGCATCAAAGCTGGGACCGAGAGACTGAAAAACAGCTTCTATCTCAATGCCATCAGACTGTTTAACAGCCATCACTAACTGCCAACATACTGACTTGCCACTTTAATACTTGGATTGAATACATTTATCACTAGTCACTTTAAACAATGCCACCTTTTATGTTATGATTACATACCCTACATTACTCATCTCATACAGTGGGGTAAAACAAGTATTTAGTCAGCCACCAATTGTGCAAGTTCTCCCACTTAAAAATATGAGAGAGGCCTGTAATTTATTATTGATGGTGGTTAAGATATCGTTTAGGACCTTGAGCGTGGCTGAGATGCACCCATGACCAGCTCTGAAACCAGATTGCATAGCGTAGAAGGTATGGTGGGATTCGAAATGGTCGGTAATCTGTTTGTTGACTTGGCTTTCGAAGACCTTAGAAAGGCAGGGTAGGATAGATATAGGTCTTTAGCAGATTTGGTCAAAAGTGTCCCCCTCTTTGAAGAGGGGGATGACCGCAGCTGCTTTCCAATCTTTGGGAATCTCAAACAACACGAAGGAGAGGTTGAACAGGCTAGTAATAAGGATTGCAACAATTTCGTCAGATAATTTTTGAATGAAAGGGTCCAGATTGTGTAGCACGGCTGATTTGTAGGGGACCAGATTTTGCAGCTCTTTCAGAACATCAGCTGACTGGATTTGGGAGAAGGAGAAATGGGGAAGGCTTGGGCGAGTTGCTTTGGGGGGAGCAGTGCTGTTGACCGGGGTAGGGGTAGCCAGGGGGAAAGCTTGGCCAGTCGTAGAAAAAAGCTTACAGCAAATTTTCCTTTTGTTCCATAAAGATTATTTTTATACCCAAAATACCAACGTTTGTTTGTCGCGTTATGTTCAGAAATCCACAGGAAAGAACGGTCACGACAACGCAGACGGAAATTCCAAATAGTCTTCATATGGTCCACAGAAACATGTCAAACGTTTTTTATAATCATTCCTCAGGTAGTTTTTAAAATATATATTTGATAATATATCAACCGAGTGTGTAGCTTTTTCCATAACAGCGGGAGGAACAATGGCCGCTTCACTCAATTGGGCACCATCTCACTCTGAGAGCCCCCACCTCTCCACTTACGCAATGTGATCCTTCACGCTCATTTTTCAAAATAAAAGCCTGAAACTATGTCTAAAGACTGTTGACACCTTAGGGAAGCCACAGGAAAGGGAATCTGGTTGATATCCCTTTAAATGGAGGACAGGCACGCATAGGAACACAGAGGTTTCAAAATAAGAGGCTCTTCCTGATTGAATTATCCTCAGGCTTTCGCCTGCAATATCAGTTCTGTTATACCCACAGACAACATTTTTACACTTTTGGAAACTTGAGTGTTTTCTATCTTATTCTGTCAATTATATGCATATTCTAGCATCTTGTCATGAGAAATAGGCTGTTTACTTTTGGAACGTTATTTTTCCAAACATAAAATAGTGCCCCCTAGCTTCAAGAGGTTTTAAGCCTGTTCCAGTTTAGGTCGCCTAGCAGCACGAGCTCTGAAGATAGATGGGGGGCAATCAGTTCACATACTGTGTCCAGAGCACAGCTGGGGGCAGAGGGTGGTCTATATCAGGCGGCAACGGTGAGAGAATTGTTTTTAGAGAGGTGGATTTTTAAAAGTAGAAGTTGAAATTGTTTATGTACAGACCTGGGTAGTAGGACAGAAGTCTGCAGGCTATCTTTGCAGTAGATTGCAACACCGCCCCCTTTGGCCTTTCTATCTTGTCGGAAAATGTTATAGTTAGGGATGAAGATTTCAGAATTTTTGGTGGTCTTCCTAAGCCAGGATTCAGACACGGCTAGAACATCCGGTTGGCAGAGTGTGCTAAAGCTATGAATAAAACAAACTTAGGGATGAGGCTTCTAATGTTAACATGCATGAAACCAAGGCTATTATGGTTACAGAAGTCATCATTTGAGAGCGCCTGGGGAGTAGGAGTAGAGCAAGGCACTGCAGTGCCTGTATTCACCTCTACATCATCAGAGGAACAAAGGAGGAGTAGGATAAGGGTATGGCTAAAAGCTATGAGAATTGGTCGTCTAGAACGTTCGTAACAGAGAGTAAAAGTAGGTTTCTGGGGGCGATTAAAAAAAAAGTTTCGGTTGATGACTTTTTAAAAATCAATTGTATTTACCACATAGGTTCCACGTCACAATAGGTTGAAAAATTACGTTGAAACAATGTTGATTCAACCAGATTGTGCCCAGTGGGATGGTAGGATAGGATGTTCACGTCAGTGGTTTCTCAGAACAGAAATACAGTGCATTCGGAAAGTATTCAGACCCCTTGAATTTTTCCACATTTTGTTACGTTACAGCCTTATTTAAAAATGTAAACTCAGCAAATTAAAGAAACGTCCTCACTGTCAACTGCATTTACATTCAGCAAACTTAACATCTATCAATATTTGTATGAACATAAGATTCAACAACTGAGACATAAACTGGTGAGGACCTGCCTTACAACAGGCCTACAAGCCCTCAGTCCAGTCTTTCTCAGCCTATTGCGGACTGTCTGAGCACTGATGGAGGGATTATGCGTTCCTGGTGTAACTCGGGCAGTTGTTGTTGCCATCCTGTACCTGTCTCGCAGGTGTGATGTTCGGATATACCAATCCTGTGTAGGTGTTGTTACATGTGGTCTGCCACTGCGAGGACGATCCGCTGTCCGTCCTGTCTCAATGAGAGCTGTCTTAGGCATCTCACAGCACGGACATTGCAATTTATTGCCCTGGCCACATCTGCAGTCCTCGTGCCTCCTTGCAGCATGCCTAAGGCACATTCACGCAGAGGAGCAGGGACCCTGGGCATCTTTCTTTTGGTGTCTTTCATAGTCAGTAGAAAGGCCTCTCTAGTGTTCTAAGTTTTCATAACTGTGACTTTAATTGCCTACCGTCTGTAAGCTGTTAGTGTCTTAATAACCATTCCACGGGTGCATGTTCATTAATTGTTTATGGTTCATTGAACAAGCATGGGAAACCGTGTTTAAACCCTTTTCAATTAAGATCTGTGAAGTATTTCGGATTTTTACGAATTATCTTTGAAAAACAAAGTCCTGAAAGGGGAACGTTTCTTTTTTTGCTGAGTTTATTAAATAGTTTTTTCCCCTCATGAGCATAATACCCCATAATGACAAGGCAAAACCAGGTTTTAGGAAATGTTTTTAGAAATGTACATTTATCAAAGCTTCTAACCTGAAATGTCACATTTACATAAGTATTCAGACCTTTGGTAGCGCTAAGAGCCTCAAGTCTTCTTGGGTATGACGCTACAAGCTTGCCCGACCTGAATTTGGGGAGTTTCTCCCATTCTTTTCTGCAGATCCTGGAGCGTTGCTCCAAAAGTATTTTCAGGTCTCTTCAGAGATGTTTGATCGGGTTCATGTCCGTGCTCTAGCTCGGCCACTCAAGGACATTCAGATAATTGTCCCAAAAGCCACTCCAAAGTCTTGGCGGTTCCAAACTTCTTCCATTTAAGAATTTTGGAGGCCACTGTGTTCTTGGGGACCTGTTTCCATGCATTTGCAAAAATATCTAAAAAAGGGTTTTCACTTTCTCATTAGATGTATGTCAATGAGGATTTAAAAAAACATCTATTTTAGATTAAGACTGACATGTAATGGACAACACGGCTCCGGCCTGAAAATGAGCCTGGGCTATATAATCAGTCAGAGCAGACCATCCATAGAGACACTCAATTTGAACAACATACATTTTAGATTGTATCATTTCTATTGCATGTAGTACACTGATCACTGTTTGATTCTGATGTGGTCATATATACGTATATAAATATATATCTCCTTCTCTCTCTCTCTAGATGTTGGTGGGCCTGCAGACCCCATTGCCCCCACCATAATCATCCCCCCAACAAACACCAGTGTAGTGTCAGGCACGTCTGAAGTCACCATGGAGTGTGTCGCGAACGCAAGGTAACCTCCCCCCACCACCCCGGAGGCCCACTGTGACAACATACTCTAGCTGTCACTCCCTAGTCTCTACTCTGTCATTATCTATTGTGTTCCTGACAGACGAATCCTCTGTTGTCTTCCTGCCAGACTGATTGGTTTTGATGGATAATTTTGAGACAAAAAATATTTTTTATACGAATGTGTAATGAGTTATTAATGAGTCAAATACTAATCTGTCTGTATTTGGCTGATGCAATGCACAAAGATATTTGGTAAATAGATTTCTGTCTTTTCAATATCATGAGTGTATCTCTCTGTCTCTCTCTCTTCCATCCCAGACCACTGATCAAACTCAGCATCACATGGAGGAAGAACAGGGTTCTGGTCACCAGTGGTCTGAGTGACTTCAACCGCAGACTGACCATTATCGGCCCTGTGGTCAGTGACTCAGGGTTTTATGAGTGTGAGGTGGTCCTCCGCAGCAGCAGTGTGCCTTCTGTCAATGCTGGGGCCTACCTACATGTTCAAGGTATGAATATATCTGGGGCCTAGGCCAACCTACATGTTCAAAATACGACTCCGGGGCCTAGGCCAACCTACATGTACAAAGTACGACTCTGGGGACTATCAGGGGCCTAATTACATGTACAGTGTATGACTCTGGGGCCTATCAGGGGCTACTTGGTTTGTTTGATTTGTGTTCATGAACATACGTTCCATACAGATTCTGAAGGCCAAATTTTATCTTGAGAAACAGGGGTGTTGCAATTCAAGGTTTTGGGTAAATCATGCAATGTTCAGGAGATTTGTGTAAGACTTTAAGTACTCCTCAAGGTTTTTATTTTCTTCAGCTGTCTGACAATTACCTCACCATATCTCCCGCTCTCCTTCAGAGCCTCCCCAGTTTGTGAAGGAACCAGAGAAACACATTACTGCTGAGATGGAGAAAGTGGTGGATATCCCCTGTCAGGCACGAGGTGAGACACATGCACATATACAGTACCAATCAAAAGTTTGGACACATCTACTCATTCCAGGGTTTTCTACATTGTATAATAATAGTGAAGACATAAACACTATGAATAATACATATCAAATGTATTATGAAGTCCTTCTTACATCAGCTGATATCTCAAAGGGCAGTATAGAAACCTAGCCTAAAATGCCAAACAGAAAGCAATGCAGGTGTAGAAGCACGGTGGCTAGGAAAAACTCCCTAGAAAGGCCAGAACCTAGGAAGAAACCTAGAGAGGAACCAGGCTATGAAGGGTGGCCAGTCCTCTGCTGGCTGTGCCGGGTGGAGATTACAACAGAACATGGCCAAGATGTTCAAATGTTCATAATGACCAGCAGGGTCAAGTAATAATAATCACAGTGCGTGTCGAGGGTGCAACAGGTCAGCACCTCAGGAGTAAATGTCATTCAGAGTACCTCTACCGCGCCTGCTGTTTCTAGAGAGTTGAAAACAGCAGGTCTGGGACAGGTAGCACGTCCGGTGAACAGGTCAGGGTTAAATAGCCGCAGGCAGAACAGTTGAAACTGGAGCAGCAGCATGACCAGGTGAACTGGGGACAACAAGGAGTCATCGGGCCAGGTAGTCCTGAGGCATGGTCCTAGGGCTATGGTCCTCCGAGAGAGAGAGAGAGAGAGAGAGAGAGTGAGAGAGATACTCCAGATATAACAGACTGACCCTAGCCCCGATACTTAAACTACTGCAGCATAAATACTGGAGGCTAAGACAAGAGGGGTCGGGAGACACTGTGGCCCCATCTGACAATACCCCCGGACAGGGCCAAACAGGCAGGATATAACCCCACCCACTTTTGGGAGGGGTAGAAAACAGTTTTCAAACAGCGATTGAGTTGTGAGACTCTGCTGTAAAGCTCATCACTCACCCTAACTGGGAGGGGGCCAGAGACAATTACTTGATGCCGACACATCTTTATAGCTGATTTACAGGCTGAAGCTATGTTGCGCTTGGTGACCTCTGACTGTTTCATCCTAACATCGTTGGTGCCGACGTGGATAACAATATCTCTATACTCTCTACACTTGCCAGTTTTTGCCAGCACCATCTTCAGATTGGCCTGAACGTCGGTAGCCCTGCCCCCTGGTTAACAGTGTAGGATCGTTGGATGATTTGTTTTAAGTCTAATACTGCAGGTAATGGAGTCGCCAATGACTAGGGTTTTCAATTTGTCAGAGCTAATGGTGGGAGGCTTCGGCGTCTCAGACCCCGTAACGGGAGAAGTAGAGACCAGAGAAGGCTCGGCCTCTGACTCTGACTCGCTGCTCAGTGGGGAGAACCGGTTGAAAGTTTCTGTCAAATGAATGAGCGACACCGGTTGAGCATTCCTACAGCATTTCCCTCCAGAAGCCATGAGAAGTTGTCCGGCTGCGGGGACTGTGCGAGGGGATTTATACTACTATCTGTACTTACTGGTGGCACTGAAATTACCCTTGCCTAACGATTGCGTCTGAAGCTGGGCTTGTAGCACAGCTATCCTCGCCGTAAGGCGATCGTTCTCCTGTATATTATGAGTACAGCGACTGCAATTAGAAGACATCATATTAATGTTACCACTTAGCTTCGGTTGGTGGAGGTTCTGTCGAACCACGTCCAGATAAAGCGTCCGGAGTGAAAAAGTTGAACGAAAAAAAGTTGAGCGAGGGAAAAAATTAAAATAAAAACAGTCATTCAAAAGTAAAAACCGTTAAGTTGTCAGGTAGCAAAGTAAGGTTAGCAACAAAACGCACAGCAGCACTTAAACAAGTCTGCAAGTTGTGACCGGAATTTACATGAAAAAAGTCCCTGACTGACATCATTTCTCATATGGAATCATGTAGTAACCAAAAAAAAGTGTTAAACAAATCAAAATATTTTTTACATTTGAGATTCTTGAAATTAGCCACCCTTTGCCTCGATGACAGCTTTTCACACTTTTGGCTTTGTCTCAACCAGCTCCATAAGGTAGTCACCTGGAATGCATTTCAGTTAACCTCAACCAAGACCAGTCCCCATGATTGTCTCAGAGCAGCACAAAACGGTGCTAAAATTGTTGTAGGCTATTGCTTCAAATCCTATTGCTTCTAACTTCAATATGCTCTTTTAATAAATAAGACCTACACCACTTTTAACCACACATTACTTCACACTAGTGAGACTCATGTCACCTATGGTAGGCCTACAGTATATTGAAAAAAAATGATGTGACATATGGAGAATTGGAGAATATTTCTGAAAGTCTGTGATATTTATTAACATAGTAATTCATTATGGATCCATAACTAAATAAACATTGGCATTTTGAAAGAGTATTTTCATCATTATTTTATGAACGAAAGCATAAAGATGCCATAATTAGTTACATTGTTTTAGTTTGAACGTGCAGACTGGCACTAAGAACAGAACAGCAGGAACTGTTCCCTAGTCAGCTCCATTATTAGTGCAATACCCCTAAAAGTGTTGCCAGTGGGGCGGGGTCCAACCCCCCTCCCACTTCCACTTCCTCCTCTTCCCTTCCCAATGGGCTAGGTCGGTCTTCTGTGCATGGCCCTGCGGCTCATCCCGTGCCTTGAACCTCATATGCTTTCAGTGGATATAGCTGGAGAACTGCAAGGCAATCCCATTGTGCACACAGGTATTGAACCAGCAACTGTATTAACACAGTTTGCACTGCTGTGCAGTGTCTTAGACCTTTGTGCCACTCAGGCGCTGTACACCATGACCGGTCGGGAGTAGGCTACAGTACGACAAGAGCAAAATAATCCTAACAAAATAAAATAATAAAAACCTTAATGGAACAACAGTTTTAGTAAGTAATTCTGAAGTTGTACACAATTATCAGTTTCTATATAGGTTTATGTCGCCCATTCATTGTCAGTTAGAGACACAGTAGAACTCAAAAGCATAATCAGTGCTCTAACTCCCCCTTCTGCTGGTCGGTAGAAATTAAGTGGTGACACAGGGTACCGTACTAAACCTCAAATTACCTCTAAATCCTGCAGCATAATCAAACAAGTTTTAGTAGAGCAACCAATGTAGGCTAATGTGATTAGCATGAGGTTGTAAGTAACAATAACATTTCCCAGGATATAGACATATCTGATGTGGGCAGAAAGCTTAAATTCTTGTTAATCTAACTGCACTGTCCAATTTACAGTAGCTATTACAGTGAAATAATATCATGCTATTGTTTGAGGAGAGTGGACAGTTATGAAATTGAACATGTTTTAATAAACCAATTAGGCACATTTGGGCAGTCATGATTAAAAGAAAACGTGGACAAAAATGCAATAGTTAATTGAAACAGTCTAAAACTTTGCACATTCACTGCTGCCATCTAGTGGCCAAAATCGAAGTTGCACCTAACCTGAAATAGTAGATTGTGACGTTTCTCTTGCATTTCAAAGATATTGTGGAAAAAGGCATGTTTTTTTTGTATTATCTTTTACCAGATCTAATGAGTTATATTCTCCTACAATAGTTTCACATTTCCACAAACTTCAAAGTATTTCCTTTCAAATGGTATTAAGAATATGCATATCCTTGATTCAGGTCCTGAGCTATAGGCAGTTAGATTTGGGTATGTCATTTCAGGTCCTGAGCTACAGGCAGTTAGATTTGGGTATGTCATTTTAGGTGCTGAGCTACAGGCAGTTAGATTTGGGTATGTCATTTTAGGTGCCGAGCTACAGGCAGTTAGATTTGGGTATGTCATTTTAGGTCCTGAGCTACAGGCAGTTAGATTTGGGTATGTAATTTCAGGTCCTGAGCTACAGGCAGTTAGATTTGGGTATGTCATTTTAGGTGCTGAGCTACAGGCAGTTAGATTTGGGTATGTCATTTCAGGTCCTGAGCTATAGGCAGTTAGATTTGGGTGTGTCATTTTAGGTCCTGAGCTACAGGCAGTTAGATTTGGGTATGTCATTTCAGGTCCTGAGCTACAGGCAGTTAGATTTGGGTATGTCATTTTAGGCGAAAAAGGAAAAAAGGGTCCGATCCTTAAGAGGTTTTAACAGGTGTTTGTTGTTAATGTGTGAAATGTATTTCCTTCTTCTTGCATTTGAGCCAATCAGTTGTGTTGTGACAAGGTAGGAGTGGTATACAGAAGACAGCCCTATTTGGTAAAAGACCAAGTCCAAATTATGGCAAGAACATATCAAGTAAGCAAAGATAAATGACCGTCCATCATTACTTGAAGACAATTTGGAAAATTTCAAGAACTTTGACAGTTTCTTCAAGTGCAGTCACAAAAACCATCAACTGCTTTGATGCAACTGTCTCTCATGAGGACCGCCACAGGAAAGGAAGACCCAGATTTACCTCTGCTGCTGAGGATAAGTTCATTAGAGTTAACTGCAACTCAGAAATTGCAGCCCAAATGAATGCTTTACAGAATTCAACTAACAGACACATCTCAGCATCAACTGTTCAGAGCACACTTCATGAATCAGGACTTCATGGTTGAATTGCTGAGAAACCATTACTAAAGGAAACCAATAATAAGAAGAGACTTGTTGGGTCAAGAAACATGAGCAATGGACATTAGACCGGTGGAAATTTGTCCTTTGGTGTGATGAGTCCAAATTTGATATTGTTGGTTCCAACCGCTGTGTCTTTATGAGATGCAGAGAAGGTTAACGGTTGATCTCCACATGTGAGGTTCCCACTGTGAAGCATGGAAGAGGAGGTGTGGGGGTTGTTTTCTGTTGACACTGTCTATGAGTTATTTAGAATTCAAGGCACACTTAAACAACATGGCTACTACAGCATTCTGCAGTGATACACCATCCCATGTTTGCGCTTAGTGGGACTATCATTTGTTTTTCAACAGGACAATGATCCAACACACCTCCAGGCTGTGTAAGGGCTATTTGACAAAGAAGGAGAGTGATGGAGTGCTGCATCAGATGACCTGGCCTCAACAATCACCTGACCTCAACCAAATGGAGATGTTTTGGGATGAGCTGAACAGCAGAGTGAAGGAAAATCAGTCAACAAGTTCTCAGCATATGTGGGAACTCCTTCAAGACTGTTGGAAAAACATTCCAGATGAAGATGGTTGAGAGAATGCCAAGAGTGTGCAAAGCGGTCATCAAGGCAAAGGGTAGCTACTTTGAAGAATTTAAAATATATTTTGTTTAACACTTTTTGGTTACTATATTATTCCATGTAGAAAATAGTAAAAAATAAAGAAAAACTCTTGATTGAGAGGGTTTGTCCAAACTTTTGCCTGGTAGTCTAAATATTTGTCTCCACATGTACAGGTGTATGTGTTTGATTACATGTCCCCACATGTACAGGTGTCTGTGTGCTTGATTACATGTCCACATGTACAGGTGTGTGTGTGTGCTTGATTACATGTCCACATGTACAGGTGTGTGTGTGTGCTTGATTACATGTCCCCACATGTACAGGTGTGTGTGTGTGTGCTTGATTACATGTCCTCGTGCACAGGTGTGTGTGTGTGTGCTTGATTACATGTCCACATGTACAGGTGTGTGTGTGTGTGTGCTTGATTACATGTCCACATGTACAGGTGTGTGTGTGTGTGTGCTTGATTACATGTCCACATGTACAGGTGTGTGTGTGTGTGCTTGATTACATGTCCACATGTACAGGTGTGTGTGTGTGTGCTTGATTACATGTCCACATGTACAGGTGTGTGTGTGTGTGCTTGATTACATGTCCACATGTACAGGTGTGTGTTTGATTACATGTCCCCACATGTACAGGTGTGTGTGTGTGTTTGATTACATGTCCACATGTACAGGTGTGTGTGTGTTTGATTACATGTCTCCACAAATGTAGACATTTGGATGCTTTCCCAGTATTTAATTAACTACTTCTATCCTTCCTTTAGGTGTGCCTCAACCAGACATTGTGTGGTATAAGGATGCGGTGCCCATCAGCCCAGTGAAAACCCCCAGGTATAGGGTGTTAGTGGGGGGCAGTTTGCAGGTCAACGGCCTTCTTCCTGATGACACAGGGATGTTCCAATGCTTTGCACGGAACCTGGCAGGAGAGGTGCAGACCAACACCTACCTGGCTGTCACTAGTGAGTTTACCTGTTGTTCTAGTCTTTTCACTCATTTTACTCTGTCCACAACTGTTTTTACTCATCCCTTTACTCTGTCTAAAACTCATTTTATGCTGTCTACAACTCCTTTTACTCATCCCTTTACTCTGTCTACAACATTTTCAACACATCCCTGATTGAGTCTGTAATACCAACATGTTTCAAGCAGAACACCATAGTCCAGGTGTCCAAGAACACAAAGGCAACCTGCCTAAATGACTACAGACCTGTAGCACTCACGTCCGTAGCCATGACGTGCTTTGAAAGGCTGGTAATGGCTCACATCAACACCATTATCCCAGAAATCCTAGACCCACTCCAATTTGCATACCGCCCAAACAGATCCACAGATGATGCAATCTCTATTGCACTCCACACTGCCCTTTCCCACCTGGACAAAAGGAACACTTATGTGAGAATCCTATTCATTGACTACAGCTCAGCGTTCAACACCATAGTACCCTCAAATCTCATCACTAGCTAAGGATCCTGGGACTAAACACCTCCCTCTGCAACTGGATCCTGGACTTCCTAACGGGCCACGCCCAGGTGGTGAGGGTAGGTAGCAACACATCTGCAACACTGATCCTCAACGCAGAGACATCCCCAGGGGTGCGTGCTCAGTCCCCTCCAGTACTCCCTGTTCACCCACGACTGCATGGCCAGGCACGACTCCAACACCATCATTAAGTTTGCAGACGACACAACAGTGGTAGGCCTGATCACCGACAACGACGAGAGCCTATAGGGAGGAGGTCAGAGACCTGGCCGGGTGGTGCCAGAATAACAACCCATCCCTCAATGTAACCAAGACTAAGGAGATGATTGTGGACTACAGGAAAAGGAGGATCGAGCGCGCCCCTATTCTCATTGACGGGTGTGTAGTGGAGCAGGTTGAGAGCTTCAAGTTCAAGTGGAATAGTCCAAACACACCAAGACAGTCATGAAGAGGGGACGACAAAGCCTTTTCCCCCTCAGGAAACTACAAAGATTTGGCATGGGTCCTCAGATCCTCAAAAGGTCCTACAGCTGCAATATCGAGAGCATCCTGACTGGTTGCATCACTGCCTGGTACGGATATTGCTCGGCCTCTGACCGCAAGGCACTTCAGAGGGTAGTGCGTATGGCCCAGTACATCACTGGGGTTAAGCTGCCTGCCATCCAGGACCTCTACACCAAGCGGTGTCAGAGGAAGGCCCTAAAAATTGTCAAAGACCCCAGCCATCCCAGTCATAGACTGTTCTCTCTACTATCACATGGCAAGCGGTACCGGAGTGCCAAGTCTAGGACAAAAAGGCTTCTCAACAGTTTTTACCCCCAAGCTATAAGACTCCAGAACAGGTAATCAAATGGCTACCCGGACTATTTGCATTGTGTGCCCCTCCCAACCCCCACAACCCGTCTGCTACTCTCTGTTTATCATGTATGCCTAGTCACTTTAACTATACATTCTTGTACATACTACCTCAATTATGCCGACAAACCAGGGCTCCCGCACATTGGCCAACTGGGCTATCTGCATTGTGTCCCGCCACCCACCACCCACAAACCAAACTTTTACGCTACTGCTACTCTCTATTCATCATATATGCATAGTCACTTTAACCATATCAACATGTACATACTATCTCAATCAGCCTGATTAACCAGTGTCTGTATGTAGCCTCGCTACTTTTATAGCCTTGCTACTGTATATACCCTATCTTTTTACTGTTGATTTATTTCTTTACTTACCTATTGTTCACCTAATACCTTTTTTGCACTATTGGTTAGAGCCTGTTGTATTGTATTCGGCACACGTGACAAATCATTTTTTGATTTGAACTCCTTTTACTCATTATTTTACTCTGGCTACAACTCCTTTTACTCATCCTTTTACTCTGTCTGCAGGTCCTTTTACTCTGTCTACAACTCCTTTTACTCTGTCTGCAGGTCCTTTTACTCTGTCTGCAGGTCATTTTACTCTGTCTATAGCTCTTTTTACTCTGGCTACAACTCCTTTTACTCTGTCTATAGCTCTTTTTACTCTGGCTACAACTCCTTTTACTCATCCTTTTACTCTGTCTACAGGTCCTTTTACACTGTCTTCAGCTCCTTTTACTCTGGCTACAACTCCTTTTACTCAGGCTACAACTCCTTTTACTCATCCTTTTACTCTGGCTACAACTCATTTTACTCATTGTTTTACTCTGTCTACAGCTCCTTTTACTCTGTCTAAAGCTCCTTTTACTCTGGCTACAACTCCTTTTACTCATCCTTTTACTCTGGCTACAACTCCTTTTACTCATCCTTTTACTCTGGCTACAACTCATTTTACTCTGGCTACAACTCCTTTTACTCATCCTTTTACTCTGGCTACAACTCCTTTTACTCATCCTTTTACTCTGTCTACAGCTCCTTTTCCACTGTCTACAGCTCCTTTTACTCTGGCTACAACTCCTTTTACTCATCCTTTTACTCTGTCTACAGCTCCTTTTCCACTGTCTACAGCTCATTTTTCTCTGGCTACAACTCCTTTTACTCTGGCTACAACTCCTTTTACTCATCCTTTTACTCTGGCTACTACTCCTTTTATTCATCCTTTTACTCTGTCTACAGCTCCTTTTACTCTCGCTTACAACTCCTTTTACTCATCCTTTTACTCTGTCTACAGCTCATTTTACTCTAGCTACAACTCATTTTACTCTGGCTACAACTCCTTTAACTCTGGCTACAACTCTTCCATTTACTTGTTTCCTTTATATGACTTATTCTGTCTATGTCTCATTGATGTGTACTACTTAATGTGACCATGTTAACAGAGTGAAGGAATCTTTCTGTCTCTCCCTCTCTCTACCTGTGTCACCATTTATATCATACCCTACCTAGTGTATTGCCTTCCTTCTCTACCTGTGTCACAATCTTATGTCATATCCTTTCTAGTAGTATTGCCTCCCTCCCTCTCTCTACCTGTGTCACAATCTTATGTCATATCCTTCCTAGTATTTATTGCCTCCCTCTTGCTCTCTCCCTTGTCCTCTCTGTTCAATATATCTTTGCCCCATACCACTCCCTTCTATTTCTCTCTTTCTTTACCTTCCTCTTTTCCTCTCTCTGTCAGTTGGTTGAGTGGCATGTTCTGTTGTCATCTTCTAAGACTCAATCCAATCAAATGTTATTTGTCACATGCTTCCTAATTAGTCACCTGTTGTGAGCGGGGGAGAATGCTTTATCGCCCTGTCTCCCTCCCTCCCTCCCTCTGTTTCTGGGTTGTGAGAGGAAGGTATGAAGAAAATGAAAGGTGGGTGACTGGTGTGTTAATCCTGGGAGTGTTAGTGCTACTGAACAATGAGATCCATGACAGAGAAAGTCTGTAACAGACACAGCCAATAACTGTCTGGATGGATTTGAAGATGAGTTCCTATTGAAGACGACTTCTCTCTTTCACCTCTCTGTAGCCCTCTGCCTGCCTTTGTCACTCCAGTGTGTGTGTGTGTGTGTGTGTGTGTGTGTGTGTGTGCTTGTGTCCTCAGGCATCGCCCCTAACATCACAGCTGGACCATCTGACAGCACAGTGATTGACGGCATGTCAGTCATTCTCCACTGTGAAACATCAGGAGCACCAAGACCAGCTATCACCTGGCAGAAAGGTCAGACTCTCTCCACTGCACCATTCAACCAGACACAACAATCCAATCATAGCATTACTCAACTATCTGCAATAGGATGGATGAATGCACATCTCCCATGGTACCAGTCTATCTAGTGCATGCAGATGAATAGCAGACATTTATTAAATGTTTTATTTAACCGTTATTTAAAGGTGCAATATATAGCAATCACTCCGCCATTTCCTGGTTACTAAAATTCTAATAGTTTGCATAATTTCCATGTAAAGAATCATTGTACCTTCTAAAGAGCTGTGAAATATATTATATAACCAATAATATTGTATTGGCAACTTTTTGAAGCTAGTGTGAAAAACCAAAAGTAAAATATGCAAAAACTAAACGTAAGAACGGGACGCATATAAATGGCACACATAGAAAATATCTACTTCTTAGCCTTGCTTTCAATGAGAATGAGAGATCTATAACTCGCATTTCTACAGTGCCTTGCGAAAGTATTCGGCCCCCTTGAACTTTGCGACCTTTTGCCACATTTCAGGCTTCAAACATAAAGATATAAAACTGTCTTTTTTTGTGAAGAATCAACAACAAGTGGGACACAATCATGAAGTGGAACAACATTTATTGGATATTTCAAACTTTTTTAACAAATCAAAAACTGAAAAATTGGGCGTGCAAAATGATCTATCTATCTATCTATCTATCTATCTATCTATCTATCTATCTATCTATCTATCTATCTATCTATCTATCTATCTATCTATCTATCTATCTATCTATCTATCTATCTATCTATCTATCTATCCCCCTGTACCCCAGATCAAAACAGTATAGTAGTACTCTCAAATCAGGCAAATCTATTACATCCGTCCACATCGATTCCAACCTTGCGCTGCTGGATTGTGCAACCCACAGCCCATTGAATGAATGATTAAATCAGTAAATATACTGCTTGGCCAATTTCTTCACAGAGAAAGCTGTATGTATCGGGCATATCTGCGCCTGTATATGACTCTCGCATTGATTTTGACCCAGTAAACCAGCATATTCAGTTAATGAATTGGAGATGTGTTGTCGGCCGGAGTGGACTATTTATCTGGCTGAATGTCTCTCATAATAGCCCCCCATTATATTGAGCTGTGAAAGAGAGAGGTTGAGATTTTTCTCAAGGTTGCTCAATCAAGAAACCCTTTTTTAAGGATTTTAAGCATGCACTCGATTTCAATGGTCCTTGGTCTATCAATCCATACATTTCGAGTCGCTCTAGTTCAACACCATAGTTCAACAACGTAATCAAGAAATGTTACTTACTACTAAAATAGGCAAAGTTCAGCCATAATCTGAGAGGAAGTTGTGTATGGCTATACTGGAAGCTTGAGGTCATTCTTTTTCCTTTAATGGTGCAATATTTCAGAAAAACTTTTCATATTTTTTTGAAAGTGAAGATGGTCATCTGTTAAATATTTTATAAAATGTGTATAGCCTAAGGCTTTGCCCCGTCGTGACCGCTCGAGCCTGTGGATTTCTGAACATAACGTGCCAACCAAATGGAGGTTTTTGGATTTAAAATAATTTAAAAATAATCTTCATGGAACAAAAGGAACATTTATTGTGTAACTGAGAGTCTCGTGAGTGCAAACATCCGAACATCATCAAAGGTAAGCGATTCATTTTATTGCTTTTCTGACTTTCGTGACCAATCTACTTTGCTGCTAGCTGTTTGTAATGTTTTGTCCGCTGAGAGAGATGTCCTAACATAAACGCTTGGATAGCTTTTGCCGAAAAGCTTTTTTGAAATCTGACACGCCAGGTGGATTAAGAACACGCTAAGCTGTGTTTTGCTATAATGCACTTGTGATTTCATGAAAATGTAATATTTTTAGTAATTTAATTTGAATTTGGCGCTCTGCAATTCAGCGGATGTTGACGAAAATGATCCCGCTAACGGGATGGGTGCGCCAAGAAGTTAACCGAGTGTTCCCCGGTAGGCTGTCATTGTAAATAAGAATTTGTTCTTAACTGACTTGCATGGAGAAATAAAAACGGAACAGAGAAGATAGCACTATTTGGTAAAATACCAAGTCCATATTATGGCAGGAACAGCTCAAATAGGTAAAGAGAAACAACAGTCCATCATTACTTTAAGACATGAAGGTCAGTCAATCCTAAAAATGTCAAGAACTTTGAACGTTTCTACAAGTGGAGTCGTGAAAACGTTAAAGCTCCATGATGAAACTTGTTCTCATGAGGACCACCACAGGAAAGGAGGACCCAGAGTTACCTCTGCTCCTGAAACTAAAATTTCAATATATTTTCATATTTTCATATTCAAATGTGTTATTTCATTGTTTTGTTGTCATCGCTATTATTCTACAATGTAAAAAATAGTAAAAACAAAGAACCTTAAATGAGTACGTGTGTCCAAACTATTGACTGGTGCTGTAAATATTTTTATTTAGTTTATTATTATTATTATTAGTCGTTCTATTTTTATATTGATTACTGCACCGTTGAGAAGAGCTTGTTAAGCATTTCACTTTACTTGTTGTGCATGTGACAAAAAAACTTGAACTTTAAGAAATTACAAAAGACGTATCACTGTCCCCAGCAAACAAACTCTCTCTCTCGCTCTTTCTCTCTCTCTCTCTGTCCTTCCAGGTGAGCGTGTTCTGGCCAGTGGTTCTGTTCAGCTGCCCAGGTTCACCTTGCTGGAGTCAGGCAGTCTGCTCATCTCCCCATCTCACATATCAGACGCTGGCACCTACACCTGCATGGCCAGCAACTCCCGGGGCATAGACGAGGCTGCTGCTGACCTTGTGGTGTGGGGTGAGTGTGAGCGTGTGGGGGGGACAACATGTGCCTTGATCCAGGGACAGCATTTGCCTTGATCCAAGGGCAACATGTGACTTGATCCAAGGACAACATGTGACTTGATCCAGTGACAACATGTGACTTGATCCAGTGACAACATGTGACTTGATCCAGTGACAACATGTGACTTGATCCAGGGACAACGTGCCACTTGGAGAAATCAGAACATGCAGCACGCACTGCATCCTTCTCTTCATAGTGTGTGTGTATAAGTGTGTGTTCATACACCCACTCTCTCTCCCTACAGCTCGCACCCGTATCAACACCCCCCCTCAGGACCAGAGTGTCATCAAAGGCACCAAGGCCACTGTGACCTGTGGAGTTACACACGACCCCAGTGTCACGGTCAGGTAGGAGAGCACACACACACCAAGCACTATGTGCATGCACGCACACACAGTACACTTTTACACACACGTACAGACACACTGTCAGGACTTCCGCCGAAGTCGGTTCCTCTCCTTGTTTGGGCTGCGTTCGGCGGTCGACGTCCCCGGTCTTCTAGCCATCGCCGATCCACTTTTCATTTTCCATTTGTTTTGTCCTGTTTTCCTGCACACCTGGTTTACATCTCATCATCATTACTATGTGTATTTAGCCCTCTGTTCCCTCCATGTCTGTGTGAAGTATTGTTAATTTGTCAAGGTTGGCACACTTCCGGCTGGTTTGCGACAGGTTTTGTTTTATGCCCGTGCTTTGTAGCAGCCGGTACTTTGTACTAAAGGTTTTGTACTTTGTGCTGCCTCACTTGTTCTTTGGGCATTTGTTTTGTGATGCAGTTGTGTTCTGTATTATGATTGCCTTAGTAAAGTGCTTTGTCCACTCATCTCTGCTCTCCTGCGCCTGACTTCCATGCACCAGCTACACCCACCACTTGACACACATTGCACCCACCCACACACACACACAGTACACTTTTACACACACATACAGACACACTGCACCCACACACACACACACACACACACACAGAGTGAGACGCACACAAAGCATCTTATGCACACACAAACACACACATTTTTCTCCAACCTTACATACAACAACACTCACTAACATTGCACAATATGACAAGGTCACAGGGGCAGGTCACGCCTGCTGTGCATGTCAAGAAGCAACCACTATGAGGGTGGAATGATACTGTGAAATTGGGAAATGTATGATTTTGCCCATTTTGTGTAAGAGCTGTTTGAAAAGGCCGCCTGAAATTTCAGTCTGTTTTCGGTGAATGGAGTTTTGGCAGTAAATTAGTTAATAGACCATGACTCTATGAGATAGAGTTCCAAACCTCTCTGCCAATTACAGCTAGTTTTCAGTTTCCCACCCTCACTCAGACCACTCCCAGACAGTCCAAGTAAAATTCTTGCTTGAGAAATTGCTATTTGATAGGAAGTTATTTTTGTTTCGTTTTGACCATTTTAGTTGAAAAGTATTTAATTGTTACCCAGAAATTATTTGATGTTTAGATAACAATGTCTGTATTGGACCTTTAAACTATAGGTATGTGTGGGAGAAGGAGGGCTTGGTCATCAACGCCCAGTCTATCCCTCGTATCCGGCTGGACCCGGATGGTACCCTCCACATCTCCCAGACCTGGTCAGGTGACATCGGGACCTACACCTGTAGGGTTATGTCAGTAGGAGGCAATGACTCACGCAGCGCACACCTCCGAGTCAGGTAACACGATCGACATATCTCTCTCTCCCTCTTTATCACCCTCTTGTTTTCTCTGTCTCTCTTTCTTGTTCATCCTGTCTTGAACAAGATATACTGCTTGTTTTCTCTCTCTCTTGCTCTCTTTCTCTCTTTCTTGTTCATCCTGTCTTGAACAAGATATACTGCTTGTTTTCTCTCTCTCTCGCTCTCTCTCTTTCTTGTTCATCCTGTCTTGAACAAGATATACTGCTTGTTTTCTCTCTCTCGCTCTCTCTCTCTCTCTTGTTCATCCTGCCCTGAACAAGATATACTGCTGGTTTGCTCTCTCTCTCATCCTGTCTTTAACAAAAAATACTGCTTGTTTTTTTCTCTTCTCTCTCTCTCTCTCTCTCTCACTTCTTGCTCTGTCCACCTCTTCGTGGTCTTTTTATAATGATCTCTGTCTGCTGTTCTCTTAACACACACAGAAAAATACAATAAACATTTTCTAACTTTCTGACCTCCCGTTCTTTTGCCAGCCCTTACTTATTGTCTTCTTGTAGCTCAGCTCTCCAGTCCCACCTCTCCAGTCTCACCTCTCCTGCCTCACCTCTCCTATCCCACCTCTCCTGTCTCATCTCTCCTGCCTCACCTCTCCTATCCTACCTCTCCTGTCTCATCTCTCCTGCCTCACCTCTCCTATCCCACCTCTCCTGCCTCACCTCTCCTATCCCACCTCTCCTGTCTCACCACTCATCCTAGTCTCACCTCTCCTGTCTCACCTCTCTCCCCATTCTCACCTCTCCTGTCTCACCTCTCTCCCCATTCTCACCTTTCTCCCCATTTTCATCTCTCCCGGCCATCTCTTCTGTCTCACCTCTCTCCCCATTCTTACCTCTCTCCCCATTCTCACCTCTCCTGTCTCACCTCTCCTTTCTCACCTCTCCTGTCTCACCTCTCTACCCAGTCTCACCTCTCCTGTCTCAGCTCTTCTGTCACACATCTCATGTCTAATCTCTCCTATGTCACTTTTCCTGTCCCACCTCTCCTGTCTCACCTCTCTCCCCATTCTCACCTCTCCCACCCCTCCTGTCTCACCTCTCCTGTCTCACCTCTCTCCCCATTCTCACATCTCCTGTCTCTCAACTGTCTCACCCCACTCCTGTCTGTCTCTCTCTCTTTTTCTCTACCCTGCTGTCCTAGTTTCCTTTAATGATGGATTTTGAGTAAATCTTACCTCTAAGAATGTATTTTTAAAAACTCATCCAGTCTTACCCCCCCCCACACACACACACACCACCACCCCTCAGACAGCTGCCCTATGCTCCAGAGAACCCTGCGGCCCTGCTAAGTTCCTCAGAAAAGAGGGCCATTAACCTGACCTGGGCCAAGCCCTTCGACGGGAACAGCCCCCTGCTTCGCTACATCCTGGAGGTCTCTGAGAACAGTGAGTGATCTCAGGAGGACACAGGCAGATGGATAATGAGAAAGAATAAACCACTGTTAGTAGGATAAATAGAATGAAGAGAAGGATTAGATCATCTGCAGGTTTGATATGTGTCTGTTCTCTCTTCCTGTGCTAGACGCTCCCTGGGCTATCCTCCTGGCCAACATAGAGCCTGAGTCGACAGCAGTGACCGTCAGTGGACTCATCCCAGCACGCTCCTACCAGTTCCGCCTGTGTGCCGTCAACGACGTGGGCAAGGGCCAGTTCAGCAAGGAGACTGACCGGTGAGAGAGAGAGAGAGAGAGCCCTCCCAGGATACCTCTCTCCCCCCTGCTGTGCAATGATAACAGCCTACTCAGTCTCCCAGTCAACCAGTGTGTGATCCCGTGCCAGTACACATTGTTTGTGTGCGTGTGTGTGTGTGTGTGTGTGTGTATTTTTATCTGCTGAAGGATTAGTAATTGAGCCGATGCAGCCAGACACACACCACCACTTCACTCACTCAGGGGGGGCTTTGGGGGTGTCCCGGGAGATTGTTGAGATCAGGTTGGCTTCAATAGCCTGAGTCACTTCTCATAACGTAGTGTGCTCTGGTCAAAAGTAGTGCACTATGTAGTGAATAGGGGTTCATTTGGGACTTCATCCCTCCTCTTACACAGGCTAGCTCGTCAAGCCAGCTCAAATGTGAGCAGTTGGATCCCCAGTCATATCCAGCTGAGAGGAGAGCCATAGGGGGCTCACGTCTGACAGCGCAAGGGTTCACACTGAGCGCTTTGTGCTTCCGTTTGATCCTAAAGTGCCACAATTAACCTCAACTGCGCCTCGCTTTCTGAAAAGTCATATCTCTGTATGGGCCCTTTGGTTTTGAATTGATTGAATTGATTCAGCATCATCTGACTGGTCCGCTGTGGTCTTCGGTATTAGCCTTTTCTCTCTCTGGCTAGGTACCTTATGTGTCTCCATCAGTAGGAAATTCATCAAGGCATAGTGATGGTTTTGTACACAGCTTAGACACAGATACTGCAGATAGCATGGACAAAATCAAATCAAGTTAAATGTTATTTGTCACATGCTTTGTAAACAACAGGTGTAAACTAACAGTGACATGTGTACTTACAGTCCCTTCCCAGCAGTGCAGAGAAAGAAAATAGAGAACTAATAGAAAAGTAAAACACATAATAATAAAAGTAATAATAAATACACAATGAGTAACAATAACTTATATACACGGGGTCGCATTTACCGAGTCGATGAGGTGAATATGTTTTTTGGGGGGGATGGTTTGTCCTCGGGGTTTTGCCTGCAATATCAGTTCTGTTATACTAACAGACATAATTCTAAAAGTTTTAGAAACGTTGGCGTATTTTCTATCTAAATCTACCAATTATATGCATATCCTAGCTTCTGGGCCTGAGAAACAGGCAGTTTACTTTGGGCACGCTTTTTATCCGGATGTGAAAATACTGCCCCCTATCCCAAAGAAGTTAAACAAATCAAAATAGATTTTATATTTAAGATTCTTCAAAGTAACCACCCTTTGCCTTAATGACAGCTTTGCACACTCTTGGCATTCTCTCAACCAGCTTCATGAGGTAGTCACCTGGTCAGACTCCGGAGACGGGCACACCGTGCACCACTCCCTAGCATTCTTCTTGCCAATGTCCAGTCTCTTGACAACAAGGTTGATGAAATCCGAGCAAGGGTAGCATTCCAGAGGGACATCAGAGACTGTAACGTCCTTTGCTTCACTGAAACATTGCTCACTGGAGAGACTCTATCCGAAGCGGTGCAGCCAACGGGTTTCTCCACGCATCGCGCTGACAGAAACAAACATCTTTCTGGTAAGAAGAGGGGCGGGGGCGTATGCCTCATGGCCAACGTGACATGGTGTGATGAAAGAAACATACAGGAACTCAAATCCTTCTGTTCACCTGATTTAGAATTCCTCACAATCAAATGTAGACCGCATTATCTACCAAGAGAATTCTCTTCGATTATAATCACAGCCGTATATATCCCCCCCCCAAGCAGACACATCGATGGCTCTGAACAAACTTTATTTAACTCTCTGCAAACTGGAAACGATTTATCCGGAGGCTGCATTCATTGTAGCTGGAGATTTTAACAAGGCTAATCTGAAAACAAGACTCCCTAAATTTTATCAGCATATCGATTGCGCAACCAGGGGTGGAAAGACCTTGGATCATTGTTACTCTAACTTCCGCGACGCATATAAGGCCCTGCCCCGCCCCCCTTTCGGAAAAGCTGACCACGACTCCATTTTGTTGATCCCTGCCTACAGACAGAAACTAAAACAAGAGGCTCCCACGCTGAGGTCTGTCCAACGCTGGTCCGACCAAGCTGACTCCACACTCCAAGACTGCTTCCATCACGTGGACTGGGAGATGTTTCCCTCCGCAAGGCTATCAAACAAGCTAAGCGCCAGTACAGAGACAAAGTAGAATCTCAATTCAACGGCTCAGACACGAGAGGCATGTGGCAGGGTCTACAGTCAATCACGGACTACAGGAAGAAATCCAGCCCAGTCACGGACCAGGATGTCTTGCTCCCAGGCAGACTAAATAACTTTTTTGCCCGCTTTGAGGACAATACAGTGCCACTGACACGGCCTGCAACGAAAACATGCGGTCTCTCCTTCACTGCAGCCGAGGTGAGTAAGACATTTAAACGTGTTAACCCTCGCAAGGCTGCAGGCCCAGACGGCATCCCCAGCCGCGCCCTCAGAGCATGCGCAGACCAGCTGGCCGGTGTGTTTACGGACATATTCAATCAATCCCTATACCAGTCTGCTGTTCCCACATGCTTCAAGAGGGCCACCATTGTTCCTGTTCCCAAGAAAGCTAAGGTAACTGAGCTAAACGACTACTAAACGTAGCACTCACATCCGTCATCATGAAGTGCTTTGAGAGACTAGTCAAGGACCATATCACCTCCACCCTACCTGACACCCTAGACCCACTCCAATTTGCTTACCGCCCAAATAGGTCCACAGACGATGCAATCTCAACCACACTGCACACTGCCCTAACCCATCTGGACAAGAGGAATACCTATGTGAGAATGCTGTTCATCGACTACAGCTCGGCATTCAACACCATAGTACCCTCCAAGCTCGTCATCAAGCTCGAGACCCTGGGTCTCGACCCCGCCCTGTGCAACTGGGTACTGGACTTCCTGACGGGCCGCCCCCAGGTGGTGAGGGTAGGCAACAACATCTCCTCCCCGCTGATCCTCAACACTGGGGCCCCACAAGGGTGCGTTCTGAGCCCTCTCCTGTACTCCCTGTTCACCCACGACTGCGTGGCCACGCACGCCTCCAACTCAATCATCAAGTTTGCGGACGACACAACAGTGGTAGGCTTGATTACCAACAACGACGAGACGGCCTACAGGGAGGAGGTGAGGGCCCTCGGAGTGTGGTGTCAGGAAAATAACCTCACACTCAACGTCAACAAAACTAAGGAGATGATTGTGGACTTCAGGAAACAGCAGAGGGAACACCCCCCTATCCACATCGATGGAACAGTAGTGGAGAGGGTAGCAAGTTTTAAGTTCCTCGGCATACACATCACAGACAAACTGAATTGGTCCACTCACACAGACAGCATCGTGAAGAAGGCGCAGCAGCGCCTCTTCAACCTCAGGAGGCTGAAGAAATTTGGCTTGTCACCAAAAGCACTCACAAACTTCTACAGATGCACAATCGAGAGCATCCTGGCGGGCTGTATCACCGCCTGGTATGGCAACTCAACCGTAAGGCTCTCCAGAGGGTAGTGAGGTCTGCACAACGCATCACCGGGGGCAAACTACCTGCCCTCCAGGACACCTACACCACCCGATGTCACAGGAAGGCCATAAAGATCATCAAGGACATCAACCACCCGAGCCACTGCCTGTTCACCCCGCTATCATCCAGAAGGCGAGGTCAGTACAGGTGCATCAAAGCTGGGACCGAGAGACTGAAAAACAGCTTCTATCTCAAGGCCATCAGACTGTTAAACAGCCACCACTAACACTGAGTGGCTGCTGCCAACACACTGACACTGACTCAACTCCAGCCACTTTAATAATGGGAATTGATGGGAAATGATGTAAATATATCACTAGCCACTTTAAACAATGCTACCTTATATAATGTTACTTACCCTACATTATTCATCTCATATGCATACGTATATACTGTACTCTATATCATCAACGGTATCCTTATGTAATACATGTATCACTAGCCACTTTAAACTATGCCACTTTGTTTACATACTCATCTCATTTGTACATACTGTACTCG
Source organism: Oncorhynchus mykiss (assembly GCF_057628025.1). Classification (NCBI taxonomy): domain Eukaryota; kingdom Metazoa; phylum Chordata; class Actinopteri; order Salmoniformes; family Salmonidae; genus Oncorhynchus; species Oncorhynchus mykiss. Next base: position 42,375,307 of record NC_143044.1, read on the forward strand.
ATACCATCTACTGTATCTTGCCTATGCTGCTCTGTACCATCACTCATTCATATATCCTTATGTACATATTCTTTATCCCCTTACACTGTGTACAAGACAGTAGTTTTGGAACTGTTAGTTAGATTACTTGTTATTACTGCATTGTCGGAACTAGAAGCACAAGCATTTCGCTACACTCGCTACATCTGCTAACCATGTGTATGTGACAAATAAAATTTGATTTGATTTGAATTTGATTTTAATGCACTTCACTTAAAATATGAGCTTCTTTAAAAGTTCATTTGTGGAATTTCTTTCCTTCTTAATGCGTTTGAGCCAATTAGTTGTGTTGTGACAAGGTAGGGGTGGTATACAGAAGTTACCCCTATTTGGTAAAATACCAAGTCCATATTATGACAAGAACAGCTGAAATAAGCAAAGTGAAATGACAGCCCATCATTACATGGAGGTCAGTCAATGCGAAAAATTTGAAGTTTGAAAGTTTGTTCAAGTGCAGTCGCAAAGACCATCAAGCACTATGATGAAACTGGCTGGCCTAGCCAGTCTCCAGATCTCAACCCCATAGAACATCTTTGGAGGGAGTTGAAAGTCCGTGTTGCCCAGCAACAGCCCCAAAACATCACTGCTCTAGAGGAGATCTGCATGGAGGAATGGGCCAAAATACCAGCAACAGTGTGTGAAAACCTTGTGAAGACTTACAGAAAACGTTTGACCTCTGTCATTGCCAAGAAAGGGTATATAACAAAGTATTGAGATAAACTTTTGTTATTGACCAAATACTTATTTTCCACCATAATTTGCAAATAAATTCATAAAAAATCCTGCAATGTGATTTTCTTGATTTTTTTTCTAATTTTATCTGTCATGGTTGTAGTGTACCTATGATGAAAATTACAGGCCTCTCTCATCTTTTTAAGTGGGACAACTTGCACAATTGGTGGCTGACTAAATACTTGCGTGCACGACTGATTTCCAACTCTGACTCCCAGTACCAAAACTCAAAACGCTCCTTGTCGACAACACCAGGCTCTAGAGAATTGAAGCTGTAAAACAGGGAATAACAAAAAATCAGAAGACATTACAACCCTGCACAACATCAATGCAAGTTTAGATAAGAATAACCTCATACAATGAAAATTATTTTTTACCTGAAGTGATGGTACTGCTTGATCTGTGGCAGCGGCCTGAAGTATGGAGTCAGGTGTGGTTGCCAGCCATAGCTTTCCACCAGCACCGTACCATCCTCCAGTACAACCAGCTGTAAGATGTTGACCCGTCAGTGCTGTCCTTTACAACACCAGCAATCTCAGACAAAGTGTTCCCTCTGGTCTTTCTAAAGCACTGCTTCATGAGACTGAAGCACCAATCGGGGGCAAACTTGGTGTGGCCTGTGATCAGGAAGTGAAGGTCCAGATTGTGGTGGAGCTTGTGCATGCTGGAACATAAACTTGTTCTTGTTTTGGCCACTGGAGTTATCACAATTCAGGTCCACACGTGTTTTACCAACACTGTAGTTGAAGAAGTGGTGCATGTAGTTGATGACTGCGCTGCTGCCTTTGCTTGCTTGGGCCAGCTTTCTTTTTGATGACTGTGTGAATGGTGGATTAGAGTCAGGCGTTTGCTACTGATTGATCCTGAAGGACAAATTCCAGATACACATATTTTAGCATTACTCTACAATAGATACATAATGGCATTCTGAGATATCACTACACACAGTTCATGCAGGGAATGTTAGCTACTGTAGCTAGCCAGCCATCTAACATCAGTTGGCTAGCTAAGCAAGCTTTGAAGCCTAATGTAAGCTAGCCTTAAGGATCTGCCCCTTTTTTTCAATTTTAGCCTAAAATGACATACCCAAATCTAATTTCCTGTAACTGAAACACTTTAAAGTTTGTGAAAATGTGAAAGGAATGTAGGAGAATATAACGCAAGATAATACAAAGAAGGGAAAAAAAAACGTTATTTTGTATTTTTTTGTATCATCATTTTAAAAATGCAAGAGAAAGGCCATAATGTATCGTTCCAGCCCATCTTAGATTTTGGCCACTAGATGGCAGCAGTGTATGTGCAAAGTTTTAGACTGATCCAATGAACCATCGTATTTCTGTTAAAAATAATAACGTTTCATGTTCAAAACTTTGCACTCTCTTCAAACAGTAGCATGGTGTTATTTCACTGCAATAGCTACTGTAAATTGGACAGTGCAGTTAGATTAACAATAATTTAAGCTTTCTGACAATATCATATATGTCTATGTCCTGGGAAAGAAATTTGGTACTTACAATCTCATGCATTAGCCTACGTTAGCTCAACCATCCAGTGGATCGGACACCTATCCCGAAGAAGATAACTAGCAATGTGAAATGGCATTCTGAGAAAACTAAACTAACTATACACACACTTTATACACATAAGTTAATGTTAGCTAGCAAGCCAACCACCTAACCTCAGCAGGGTCTTTTGTTTAGACATGTCACGTTAACGTTAGCTAGCAAAAATATTAAATATAATCCCAATCCATAGAGTAACGTTACTAGCAATACAAACCGATTGTCATAGCAAGCTAAACAAATAACGTTATGTTCATTCTTAGTTAGCAGGCCAGCGATCGAACTCCAACTGGCTATCTAACAGCATGCTTAAGCTTGCAATGAAAACAACTTTCTGACAAAATTAGAATCTTATAATATCTGAACCTGTAGCTAGAGTCTTACCTGTATACATGGATGAAAGCTTCACATTAGGTTCATTGCTAGTTAGCAAACCAGCCATCGAACTCCAGCTGGCTACCTAACAGCAAGCTTTAGTTTGCAATGAAAACAACTTTCTGACAAAATTAGAAACGTATAATATCTGTACCTAGATTCTTACATGGATGTATACATGGATGAAAGCTTCAGGGCAGACTGCAACCCCTTTTATAAGACATCCTGTGTTTTGTCTGTTTATTTTGGACAGCTTGTTTGGCCGGTTGTGTTCCACTGATTTCAAAACGTGTTATTTTCAGAGTGAGAGAGAGTCAGCATTGCGTTGCACGATTGTGGTCCAGAAAGTAGTCCATCATCACAACTTTTCCCCCCACTGACCTTTGTCGATAGCGCCTGGTAAATTCAGAGCAGGAATGTTATTGAGAGCAGAAGCAACATATTTGCAGTTCTCCGTGGCTAAAGATATATATTTCAAATAAACTGCAGTGGACAACTAGGAACTTGAAGCTCTTGACCCGCTCCCCGTCAGCCCTTATCAATGTGAAAGGGGGTGTGCTCTCCCCTCCGTTTCCTGTAGTCCGCGATCAGCACCTTTTGTATTGCTGATGTTGAGGGAGAAGTTGTCGTCCTGTCACCACACTGCCTGGTTTCTGACCTCCTCCCTATAGGTTTTCTCATCGTCATCAGTGATCAGGCCTACCACCGTCGTGTTGTCTGCAAGCTTAATGTTGGTGTTGGAGTCATGTGTGGACATGCAATCATCTGTGAACAGGGAGTACAGAAGGGGACTAAGCACGCACCCCTGAGGGGCCCCCATGGTGAGGGTCAGTGTGGCTGATGTGTTATTGCCTGCCCTCATCACCCGGGGGCATCCCGTCAGGAAGTCCAGGATCCAGTTGCATAGAGAGGTGTTCAGTCCCAGGGTCCTTATCTTTGTGATGAGCTTGGAAGACACACTGTTGAACGCCGAGCTTTAGTCAATGAACAGCATTCTCACGTAGGTGTTCCTTTTGTCTAAGTGAGAAAGAGTAGTGTAGAGTTCAATTCAAAGCATTTCATGGCTACAGATGTGAGTGCTATGGGGCGATAGTCATTTAGACAGGCTACAGGTATTACAGACTGTGTCAGGGAGAGGTTGAAAATATCAGTGAAGACACTTGCCAGCTGGTCAGCTCATGCTCTGAGTTCGCTTCCTGGTAGTTCATCTGGCCTTGTGGCCCTATGAATGTTAACCTGTTTAAAGGTCTTACACACATTGTCTGCATTGACGCTTTGCCTGTTTAATGGTTCGTCGGAAGGCATAGCAGGGTTTCTTATACGAGTCTAGGTTAGTATTCTTCTCCTTGAAAGTGGCATTTCTAGCCCTTAGCTCAGTGTGGATGTTGCCTGTGTCATGACGTTGGCGTAAGGTTTATGACCCCCCCATAAATACCTTTCTCCCTTCCCTCTCTCTTGACTCTACAGAGGGACTCTTGAATAGCCTTTGTTAAACAGAGATTCTGGGAACATCAGAAGGTGGGGGGAAATGAAACATATTTTGGAAATCCAACCAGTTGAAAATATGCGTTGGTACTTAATGAATATGATGTCAGTTCGGTTGTCATCTGAGACATTCTCATCAATGATAGGATGACATAAACGGTACAGTGGAAAGTCTACACATTATAGTTATCAGATTCACATGGAATTGTTTTGCAATTTAAATGTTTGAATATGAAATTATTTGGGAGGGGATGGAATGTGAATTTAGTTTCTAAAATGTGAGAGTTGGGGTTTCATGAGGGAATTAGGACCGATTCAGTGGCCCGCCCATGTGAAGAGACATTGGTTATAAACTATGAAACACGCCCTCCTCTCCCTTCCTTTATAAAGCCTTGACGACAATATAACTTGCTGTTCCGTATATTAGGACGACAATCCGATGTCAGAAGGGTTCAGATAATAACTACAGAACGAAGCCAACCTCAGCGTGAGCTTTGGTTGCGAATGGTATGAACTTTGAACTCTTATTCACTACAGAAGTGATACCTCCTAGCCGTTGAGTTAGCAACAGCAGCTGCAAACGTGGGCTAGGAATGAACAGACAGAGTATCCCGTCTACCATACAACGACGTTACAACGACATTACAATTTACCACCAGATACATTCTTCTGAGGACAGGAAGATCTCTGTTGGCCAACACGACCAGCATCTACGACCAACCTACCGAAGCGCAGCTCAGAGTAAATATTTATTGCATTTTCCTTTTCCAAATGGGCGGTATTTTAGAATGCATAAGATTCTGTATTTACAATAGAGTAGCTGCCTACGGCCCGATAGAGACATTGCTTCTCCCTTTTGTTCTTCAGTCTTCCCTTCTCTTTCACTCAAACCCAGCCCCCTTTTCTTTGTGTAACCAGCTGTCATATCTGTTCCGTCCGCTAGGGACGTTTTCCTTTATGACAACGTTTGAAATCAAGGTATGATTCATTCTGTGTATATGTAATTCTGTGTGATTAGTTAGGTATTTAGTAAATAAATAATTGAACCCAATTTTGTATGGCTGATTCAACTTGTTAGCCAGGGTTCGTGAAGATTTTACAACTTTCAGATGAGACTGAAGTAAGGTAACGATTAATATTGACTGCTATTGATATAAAATATTACTAGGTCTTTAAGAGTTTATTCGGAAGATAACTGCTCTAGAAATATTATTTTGTGGTGCCCGACTCTCTAGTTAATTACATTTACATGATTAGCTCAATCAGGTCATATTAATTACAGAGAAAGGATTTTATGTCAGAATAGCATGTCATATCACTTAATCCAGGATAGCCAAAGACACGACACCTGTAATCCATGGCTTCTTGTTGGGATGTGTACTGTGTGTATGGTCACTGTCGGGACAACGTCATCGATGCACTTATTAATGAGGCCGGTGACTGTGAACAGTCCTGTAGTTTAGCATCCGCTTCATCAGATTACTTTCGTATTAAGCGCGTCACTGGTACTTCCTGTTAGAATGTTTGCTTGTAAGCAGGATTCAGGAGGATAGAGTTATGGTCAGATTTGCCAAATGGAGGAGGGCGAGGGAGAGCTTTGTATGTGTGTGGAGTAATGGGGATCTAGAATTTCAGTATATTATCCATCTCCTTTTTCAGCCAAGTTTCAAAGAAACATAGGATATCACAGTTCTTCAGGTCCCATTGATAAGGTAGTCTCGAATGGAGCTCGTCCAGTTTGTTCTCCAATTATTGTACATTCGCCAATAGAACAGAGGGTAGAGGCGGTTTATTTACTCGCCGCTATAGTTTCGTCAGGGTGCCCGCACGTCGCCCTCTATATTGCCGTCTCTTTCTCTTCTGAGTGTTGGGGATTAGGGCCTTGTCCGGGGTAAGCAGTATGTCCTGCGCCGCCGACCCATTGAAGTAGAAATCTTCATCCAAATCAAGGTTAGTGATCACTGCTCTGATGTCCAGAAGCTCCTTTAGGACATAGAAAACGACCGCGGAAACACTATGTAAAATTTATATATAATATGTTAAGATCAGCAAAGAAAAACACAAAACAGCCCGTAAAATGGATGCTATACATTTCAGCGCCATTCTCATGACATTGTGTTGATTATTGAAAAGAGCAAGAGGTCATGAGACAGGTTATGGATGTGAAAGAAGTGACAGAGCCTGTCTACAGACAGAGCCTGTCAATACGCTGCATTGTCTTCTCTTCTGACAAAAAAACAAACAACGCTCTATCCTTCCAAACTTTCTCTGCTCTCTCTCCTCTCTGCAGTGTATCTCTACCAGAGGAACCTCCCAGTGCCCCTCCCCAGAATGTGATCGCCAGCGGCCGCACCAACCAGTCCATCATGATCCAGTGGCAGCCCCCACCAGAGAGCCACCAGAACGGGGTTCTCAGGGGCTACAGCGTCCGGTGAGAACCATGGGATAACAGGATTGGTTGGCTGCTATAACCCTCCCTGGTTCTCTGAATCAAGGATGAGAGTTGTTATGCTACATGGAAGCACATAACATAAGAGCTCATGATCAAACTGAAGTAAAACCACTAGCTGAGAGAAAGAACAATTTTAGGAGTTGCTCTTGTAGCTCTGGCAGTTTATCAGTAGGGATAAACTCAGTTTGCAGTAGGTTCGTAGCTGGTTGTGTCATGGTGTAGAGTAAGTTGGCAGGCATTCTGTAGATATTCCAATCACTCTGTCGTCATCATCATTTGCTCACTCTGGCGAGTGCTGTAGACTACTGCTCTGTCTCCCTCTACTGTAGATAAGATGTACTACAGTACCTGGCATTAATACACTCTGACACTGTGTCTCAGGGACCATGATACAAAAACACAACAGTTGAATGTCTTGTTCTCCAACAAAGAATCAGTTTTTGCTCAATTTTGTCACCCTGGATGGCCTTGTAGCTACAATCGTCTCAGACTAGACTGTACTGTCTCTTCTCAGGTATTGTCTAACTGGTTTCCCGGTGGATTACCAGAGTAAGAACATATCCAAACTAGACCAGACTAACCTCTCCTCTCTCTCTACACCCTCTCTCCCATACCAATTCTTGACTTTGGCGATGTCATTTACAAAATAGCCTCCAATACCCTACTCAACAAATTGGATGAAGTCTATCACAGTGCAATCCGTTTTGTCACCAAAGCCCCATATACTACCCACCATTGCGACCTGTACGCTCTCGTTGGCTGGCCCTCGCTTCATACTCGTCGCCAAACCCACTGGCTCCATGTCATCTACAAGACCCTGCTAGTTAAAGTCCCCCCTTATCTCAGCTCGCTGGTCACCATAGCATTTCCCACCTGTAGCACACGCTCCAGCAGGTATATCTCTCTAGTCACCCCCAAAACCAATTCTTTCTTTGGCCGCCTCTCTTTCCAGTTCTCTGCTGCCAATGACTGGAACGAACTACAAAAATCTCTGAAACTCTGAAATCTCTGAAACTGGAAACACTCACTAGCTTTAAGCACCAACTGTCAGAGCAGCTCACAGATTACTGCACCTGTACATAGCCCACCTATAATTTAGCCCAAACAACTACCTCTTTCCCAACTGTATTTAATTTATTTATTTATTTTGCTCCTTTGCACCCCATTATTTTTATTTCTACTTTGCACATTCTTCCATTGCAAAACTACCATTCCAGTGTTTTACTTGCTATATTGTATTTACCTTGCCACCATGGCCTTTTTTGCCTTTACCTCCCTTCTCACCTCATTTGCTCACATTGTATATAGACTTGTTTATACTGTATTATTGACTGTATGTTTGTTTTACTCCATGTGTAACTCTGTGTCGTTGTATCTGTCAAACTGCTTTGCTTTATCTTGGCCAGGTCGCAATTGTAAATGAGAACTTGTTCTCAACTTGCCTACCTGGTTTAAATAAAGGTAAAATAAAATAAATAAAATAAAATATCCCTCCCTCCTTCCCTCCCTTCTCCCCCCTCTCCTCTCAGGTATCATCTAACAGGTCTTCCGGTGGACTACCAGAGTAAGAACATCTCCAAACCAGACGTTACCAACATTCTCCTGGAGGACCTGATCATCTGGACCAACTATGAGATAGAGGTGGCAGCCTACAACAGGGCGGGGCTAGGAACCTTCAGCCACAAGGTCACTGAGTGGACGCTGCAGGGAGGTGAGTGATCCTGAATCTTCGCTGCTCATTTTCCCTTATGCTTGTCAGTCAAGATGTTAGCTGGAATAGACTCTGCTCATTTTCCCTGATGCTTGTCAGTGCAGATGTGAGCTGGAATAGTCTCTGCTCATTGGCCCTTATGCTTGTCAGTCAGATGTGAGATGCAAAAGTCTCTGCTCATTGCACATTCTGCTTGTCAGTCAGATAAATACTTAGATGACACTGGAGGGAAATTGAATGGAAAGGATTTTACCTGTGGAGAACTTACCTTTAAATACCTATTTCATGAGTTGACACATAAATTAACTTGTCAAGCATCATGCCCATTTGGAGAATATAAGAATGATATTCAACAAGGATATTTTCTTGATAAAGTTCATGTAGAAGGCAGCGCAGTCAGAACTGGAGCAAAAACCTTGAGTTAGCATCCGTGCCAAATGGTATTGAAATATTGCTGAATAAATGTAATCCTAGAGGTATGCATTCCTATTGAATCGTTTGTAAGGTCTGAATAGTACATTACACTACCTTGGCCGTAGATTTCAAGTTTGAGCCCGCAGCTGGAAACTGAGAGCAGTAAAGCCACAATGTTGTAATAAGTCCTGAGCCTCAAGATAGGAGAAGAAAAAGAAGAGAGTGAAGATGTGAATATGGTGGCCCCTGCCCTGAAGAATCAATACCTAGCCAAGGCTGTCCAATCTGAAATGTGTTTCGTTTGGTTGTATCCTGTTCTCTCTGTCCATCCCTCTCACCTCTCTCTCTATCTCTCTCTCTTTATCTCTATCTGATTCTCTCTCTGATTCTCTCTTTTCCTCTTGTCTTCCGCAGTGCCGACTATAGCCCCCAGTAAAGTTCAGGTGGAGGCCGTCAATTCCACGACCATCCGTATCACCTGGGCCGCCCCTAACCCTCAGTTTATCAACGGGATCAACCAGGGATACAAGGTGAGGGACAACATAGACACCAGTCATTTTGTCGCTAAGGGCAGTACTCTCTAATGAGTGATAGACACCAGTCACCCTGTCACTGAGGGCAGTACTCTCTAATGGGTGATAGACACTAGTCACCCTGTCACCGAGGGCAGTACTCTCTAATGGGTGATAGACACCAGTCACCCTGTCACTGAGGGCAGTCTCAGAGACACTAGGCAGCCTGTCATTAGAGGCAGTACAATCGATTGACTGGATGATAGGCTGGTAACGCCTCATACTGTGTCACAAGGGGAAACAGATATGCCACTACCAAACATTGTGAAAGATGGCTTCCGATTTGTCATTTGTTTAATTGACCTTCATTTTTGGAGCATTTGAGCAGCTATCTATCTTGTGCCTAACTAGATCTGGAAGTCGTTTGTTCAATCTCTCCAGCTCACACTGTCAAGGAAGATGGTTTACGAATGTCAGCTTTCATTTAAATATGTACTTTATAGGCTTAGAATGAGATGTATGGAGAAAGACTGCTTAGAATCAGCTGTACTAGTACTTGATTGTATGGTCTGTGTGATGTGATGACACTGTATTTCTCTCAGAAGAGTTCATGAGAATGACTCTGGCCCCACTTATCAGGACATCTTAGCAGTCACTGTTAAACTCTCTCTGACTGCAGGGCTGTCCCGAGAGAGAGGTTACTGGGGATGTGAGTGAGCGAGAGAGGGAGAGAGAGAGAGAGAGAGAGAGAGACAGAAGCAGAGGGGACATCCATATATTCCACATTCAGCTTACACACCCACCTCACCGCGTGCCAACTCCACACTCTCTTTCCCAGAGACAAACTCTACTCACAGCCTGGGAACCAATATAGAAATAGACCCAACAGATTTGCCAATGGTAGTAATCATCTAAACACCTGATTGGCAACTCTCTCATGCTGATGTGTATGCAGTCCCTATACATTAGACCTGCTATACACCACAATTAAAAGCTCTCTTTTTCATCCTCTCTCTCTGTGGACTCATTCTAGCCCTGCCTTCCAGTGCTTACTCACTGGCAGAACACGTTGACACTGGCGCTAACTATTCATGTGGCAGGTATGATGCCAAATGACACCCCAGAGCAGGTCACCAGCACGTGCGAGGGGGAAGAGTTGGTTTAAACAAAACATTTGAAAATGATTAGACTTGGAGAGTAACACTTCTATTTCTGGGGGAAATTGTGGAGCTCTTTGGTTCCCATCCAAAATGTCAGAAAACCAGTCAGTCCTATTAGATGTTCTACCATTTAGTTTTTATTTCTAGTTTGATCTCACTCTCTTCCTTCTCTGTTCCCATTAACCATTCTGCTAGCTGTTGGCATGGGAGCCAGGTCAGGAAGAGGAGGTCACCATGGTTACAGTGAGACCTAACTTCCAGGACAGTGTGCATGTGGGCTACGTGACGGGGCTGAAGAAGTTCACAGAGTACTACAGCTCTGTGCTGTGTTTCACTACGCCGGGAGACGGCCCCCGCAGCCCCGCTAACGGCCTGAGGACACATGAAGACAGTGAGTTCAACATGCACACACGCACACACACACACACTCACTGTTTAGTGGACATGGCCAATCATGCTGAAACATGCCCACTGGGTCAAGTGTATTATTAATGCACAGTATCAGCCTAGTTCTACAGTCCTAATGAATACGTAGGCTACAATTAGAGTTTTGCACAAATTCACATTTAATTGGGACACATTTTCTCAAGAGATAAAGGTTTGGCCATACTGTACTAGGCAATTGTGTAATTACACAATCTTCCAAGTAAAAGCCTAATTTTGCCTATTTTAGTAGCTGTAATGACTGTTCAACGGGCAATTAAAAAAAAGCCTAATATATTAAAATGCATCTACATAATGTAATTATGTATGCTATTGACATCTGTGGGATCCATTGTGTTATAATTCTCATCATGGCAGGGTAGCCTAGTGGTTAGAGCGTTGGACTAGTAACCGAAAGGTTGCAAGATTGAATCCCCGAGCTGAAAAGGTAAAAATTGTTCTGCCCCTGAACAAGGCAGTTAACCCACTGTTCCTGGGCTGTCATTGAAAGTAAGAATTTTTTCTTAAATAACCACTGTGCCCTCCTCTTTAGCTCCTGGGGCGGTCGGTGACCTGAGCTTCACAGAGATCCTCGACACGTCTCTGAAAGTGAGCTGGAGAGAACCTGAAGAGAAGAACGGAGTCCTCACAGGTACATCACGCAAAAGACATTGGACCTGAACAAATAATATTGGATTGATTGATGAATTTGATTGATTCTCTGTTCCAGGGTACCGTATCTCATGGGAGGAGTTTAACCGCACCAACACACGGGTGACCCACTACCTCCCCAACGTGACCCTGGAGTACCGTGTCACGGGGCTGACTGCCCTCACCACCTACACCATCGAGGTGGCCGGCATGACCTCCAAGGGCCAGGGAAAACTGTCCTCCTCCACAATCTCTTCTGGAGTACCTCCAGGTCAGTACCGACACATGACTCAGTCCCTGGTGTGTAGCTCCAGGTCAGTACCGGGTCATGGCTCAGTCCCTGGTGTGTAGCTCCAGGTCAGAACCGGGTCATGGCTCAGTCCCTGGTGTGTAACTCCAGGTCAGTACCGATACATGGCTCAGTCCCTGGTGTGTAACTCCAGGTCAGTACCGACACATGGCTCAGTCCCTGGTGTGTAACTCCAGGTCAGTACCGACACATGACTCAGTCCCTGGTGTGTAGCTCCAGGTCAGTAATGACACATGGCTCAAAAGTAAGAGTCCATCGAGATAATAGATAATCAAGATAATTCCAGTTTACAATTACCTATTAAAACATGGTACAGTGTATTATAGAAATACAAGACCTCCAGTAAATTATTACTGCACCTGGAGCTCCCCCAGACACTATACAGTATGTATTTCAGAGCTGTCAAGTAAAATTACCCATTCTATCTAGGGTTACAGTTAGTACAGTATAGATCTATGGTTATTTTTCAAGAATGGTGATTACTTCAACTCTGTAAAAAGATACAGTCTATGGCTTTAACTCTACATCCCCACCCTAGAGATCTCACACTGTGCTTTTGTCTGTATAACCAGTCATGCTAATTATTTAAAGTATCCTAACTGTCCATCGAAAATCTCACCTTTAAAAGTTAATATTCTGTTCACTCATTCCCATATAATGTTGTTGTTCGTCCTATACTCGTATTTGTGGACAAAGTATAAATTGGAGAAAAAACACTTCAAAAACCCCACCTCAAACGTGTATCTCAAACAGACCATTTTAAAAAAGCTAGCTATTTCCTCATAGAGGATGATGTCATCCTCCTGAAGAGAATGAGCTGGCCAATCAGCGGTCTACTCGCATTAATATGTTTTTTGACTGGTATAAGCCCACACCATTTCATCACAGAAAAGTAGTTTTTTAACATACTCAATTACAATTTGTTGAAGGAAAGCTATTTCACTCATATTGTAATTAATTATAGGTAATATTTCACAGAAATATGTAAACACTGGATAGTTATTTTAAAGATGCACTACGTAGAAATCATCCAATTTCAATTTATGTGATAAAACAAGAAAGTATAGTGAATAGAATCATTGTATCATCTAAACCGCTGTGAAATATATTTTCCATAACCAACATTTTCAGCTGTTTGAAGCTGATGTTTTAAACCAAAATGAGAAGACGCAACAACCAAACATTATAACAGGAAAGTATAGAAATGGTGCACATAGAACAGATCTACCTCTTTTTAAACTTGCTTTCAATGGGAATTACATATCTATAACTCACATGTCTATGTGATTTTTCTTAGGTTGCTCAAAAAGTGACGTTTTTCACCTTTAAATGTGATGCTTTTACTATTCCAGGTATATAGTCTATGTGCCAATAGACCCACTACATCAACTTGAAGAGTTGGCCCCTTTCACTATATAGTACCCTCACAGGAGGTTGGTTGCACCTTGATTGGGGAGGATGGGCTTGTGGTAATGACTGGAGCAGAATAAATGGAATGTTATCAAATACATCAAAAACATGGTTTCCAGGTGTTTGATGCCATTCCATTCGCTCCGTTCCAGCCATTATTATGAGTCATTCTCCCCTTAGCAGCCTCCACTTAGTACCCTAGGGCAGGGGTTCCCAAACATGTTCACTCAGTAACTTACAGGTAGCTGGCTGCCAGTAAGTTACCGTAAAAACAACAGGAGTTTTTTTTCCAGTGTAGGCTACACTGTACGGTAACTTACAGGCAAATAACTGTACTTGTGTAGCAGCTCCATCCACAATTTTTTGATTGTGAGTTACCTCAAACTAATCTTAGCGGTCCATCGTAGTCCATGATGAAGATGTTCCTCTTCATGTGTTTCAGTCCGATGCGGGAACCGCACACTCTGCTGATTCCGGCTGCATGTTGGTAGCTCCTGGAAAACTGCACTCACATACACACGTACTTGAATAGAATCTTTGTCATATTCAGCTTTTTCTCCAGCAGGATTTGCAGAGAATAAGCCATCCATAATGTAAAAAGTGAGATGAAATACAATTGCTATTCATTTGGCCGTTTATTCTATCCCTATAAAGAATATGCCAACTTCATGATATTAATAATAAACATTTACATTAGGATATTGTAATTTTTTATTTTTTTCATAACTTAATAAAAATACAATATCCAAATGTAAATGTTTATCATGAATTGGCATACTAATTATAGGGCTATCTCTATGTAAGAGCTTTTTCCAAGATCCCCAACTTTTCCCGCTGATCTAAAACGTTTTGTTTTATCTTATCTCAGAACTTTGAGTTGAGTGAAGTGAAACTTCCATGAGAGCGAGAGACTGCTACTCAACAGCATTGGCTCATCACCAGTGCAGTATCCATTTTAGACCACAAGGCTGCACTGTCACAAAGTAATAGATTTCCCTGTAGTCAACTTTAATCCACAACTTGAACCCATAAATTCAACTTTAACCCACAACTTTAACCCATGAGAGTCCAAGCCCTGTCTAAATAGGGGGACAACATCAACAGATAGCCCCCTCAAAAAATCTAAAGGAAGTTTGTTCTGAAGTGAGAGATATAAGAAAGATCAGGAAACATTTATTATTGTTTTGTACATTTATTTAACCCCTTATTTTTAGCATTAAACAGTCTCCATATATACTGTATTTACATTCATTTTTTAAACTGGTACCGGGGGACCTTCATATGAGTCTTGTGAGGCCTGTGGGCATCCTAGAGCAAAACAACAGACATGTGCATGTTCGTGAGAGTCACATATTAGTGTTCAGCCCAAACTGTTTGGACGCTACAGAAGGAAGTTGGCAGATTGGCTGTACCGAATTCAGATATGTCCCAAGACGCTTGTAAGGGGCGCAGAGCAAAATGGAGAACACCATCATGTTCGTGGGAGTCTCATCTTTCCATAATAGTTTGTAGGTCAAACCGTTCGGAAGCTACAGATGATTTTGTAAGAAGACTGATTTTCGGGATGTCTCTTGGCCTGACAAACACCACTCTACCTCTGTAACCTTTCACTGCTGATGAGGAAGAGCAATGTGAATTGAGATGCATCCAATGCAAAACAAACAGATGTCTCTAGTTTAAACTTATTGGAGAAGTATTGGAGAAGTACCTTCAATCTTTAGCATTTTAATGTAGTAGAAGCATAGTCCTGAATCAGTAAAGATTTAAAAGATAAAACAATTCCATGTAGAAAACCTCAAGTATTAGGTTTTCTGTCGACTCATTACTTCAACTCTTTACTGTATTAAAGGCCTTGTCTGGCCCTTGGATACCCTCTGTTCCTTCCTGTTCTCCTTGTATTATTCCCACCTTTCAAATGGTCAATAATGTGTTGTCTGTCTGTCTGTCTGTCTGTCTGTCTGTCTGTCTATATATCTATCTATCTAGAGCTGCCTGGTCCTCCCACCAACATGGCCATCTCCAACATTGGCCCTCGATCCATCACTCTCCAGTTCAAACCCGGCTACGATGGAAAGACCTCCATCTCTCGCTGGCAGGTAGAGGCCCAGGTAAGGTCTTCTCCCCCAGAGAAAGTCTCTGACCCCTCCCCTGATCTGTGACCCACATCGACTATGGCTAAGTCCCAAATGGCACCCTTTTCCCTATACACTGCACTATTTATAGTGTACCATTTGGGACGCACAATATATAATGTTGTTGTTGTTGTTTTGTATAGGTCAGTGTGATAGGAGACAATGAGGACTGGGTGATTGTTCACCAGTTGCCCAACGAGCCTGATGCCCGATCCCTGGAGGTGCCAGGACTAAACCCATACACATTTTACAGGTAGTGTAACTAACCCCTACACCTTCTATTGGTACCATACTTAACCCATATACACCTTTACCCCTAACCTTTCTACAGGTAGTATACCTCACCTCTAACACCTAACCCTTCTACAGGTAGTGTACCTAACCTCTACCCCTAACCCTTTTACAGGTAGTGTAGCTAACCTCTAACCTCTAACCCTTCTACACGTAGTGTACCTAACCTCTAACCTCTAACCCTTCTACAGGTAGTGTACCTAACCTCTAACCCTTCTACAGGTAGTGTACCTAACCTCTACCCCTAACCCTTTTACAGGTAGTGTAGCTAACCTCTAACCCTTCTACACATAGTGTACCTAACCTCTAACCTCTAACCCTTCTACAGGTAGTGTACCTAACCTCTAACCTCTAACCCTTCTACACGTAGTGTACCTAACCTCTAACCTCTAACCCTTCAACAGGTAGTGTACCTAACCTCTACCCCTAACCCTTCTACAGGTAGTGTACCTAACCTCTAACCCTTCTACAGGTAGTGTACCCAACTTCTAACCTCTAACCCTTCTACAGGTAGTGTACCTAATCTCTAACACCTTATGCAGATTCCTGGGACCATATAACTCAAAACAATACAGCTTTATGATCTCTGTTAATCTAGTCTAGTTTAGATGTAATGAATAGAGCTGTGAGCCCTCTGGGCCCTATGGACCTCTCCTGTGATGACTTTGCTCTTGTTACTTCCCTCCCCCTTGGTAGGTTCCGTATGCGTCAGGTGAACATTGTGGGGACTAGTCCTCCCAGTCAGCCCTCCAGGAAGATCCAGACCTTGCAGGCCCGTCCAGATATGTTCCCTGCTAACGTCACCCTGCGCACGGCCAGCGAGACCAGTCTGTGGCTCCGATGGGTGGTACGTGACGTCTCAACAGACTGACGACATGATATGATGCTCTGGTTTCATCATCAAGCGATGATGACTGACTGTTTGATTTATACTGATTATTATGGATTTCTCTCTCCTTTCTTTCTTTCATTTCTGTCTCACTCTCCACCTCACTCTCTCCACCCCTCTTACCTCTCTCCCTCTCTCTCTCTCTCTCTACCTCTCTCTCTCTCCCTCACCCTCTCTCTACCTCACCCTCTCTCTCCCTCACCCTCTTTCTCCCTCACCATCGCTCTCCCTCACCCTCTCTCCCCCTCCCTCCCTCTCTCCCCTCTGTCCCTTTCTCGCCCTCCCCACATCTACCTCTTACCTCTCCCTCTCTCTCTCTCTCCCTCACTCTCTCTCTCCCTCACCCTCTCTCTCCCTCCCTCTCTCCCTCACCCTCTTTCTCCCTCACCCTCTCTCTCCCTCCCCCTCTCTCCCCCTCTCTCCCTCCCTCCCTCCCTCACCCTCTCTCACCCTCTCTCCCTCTCTCGCCCTCCCCACCTCTACCTCCACCTCTTACCCCCCCAGCCCCTACCAGAGTGGGAGTACAATGGGGACCCAGAGGTGGTGGGCTACCGGGTCCAGTACTCCCGCACAGGCTCCCAGGGTAGGGCACTGACCCATGTGATCGCTGACCGGCTGGAGAGGGAGTTCACCATCGAGGACCTGGAGGAGTGGACAGAGTACGATGTCAGGGTTCAGGCTCTCAACGGCATCGGGGCCGGGCCCTGGAGCCAGCCTGTCAGAGGAAGGACCAGGGAGTCTGGTGAGATCACACTGCCTTTGTCCAAAATGGAACCTAATTCTCTATATAGTATAGTGCACTACTTTTGACCAGGGTCCATAGGGAATAGGGTGCAATTTGGGATGCAGACTCTGTATACGGTAGATGCTGTTATATACTGGTTAATATACTGTTCACATCTCAACAATTGGTGGAGTCTCACACACAGCACTGATGTTCAGTCTTTAATATGGGGGCCTTTGACCTACACACTTCATTAATTTAGGACTTAAAAGGCATGGCCTATGGCTACTGAACCGGTATTCTGATCTACAGAACCAGAATTCTGATCTACAGTACCAGCATTCAGATCTACAGAACCAGTATTTTGATCTTCAGAACCGGTATTTTGATCTTCAGAATATGTGGGTTTGGCCCAGACCTCCTGCATATTAGCTCTTTAGCTATCCATGTGTATGGCATTCGGGCCAAGCTAGCTTTACTCTTTCTTCTTCATGGAGCCATATGAAACACACAACAACCCGTCTGTCTGCCTTACTCTCTCTCTCTCTATCCCCCCCCCCCCCCCCCCCCCCGCTGGTCACTGTGGCTACCAGACTTTAGGGAGTAGAGGAGGAAATTGGGAACACATGGGCTACAATGTGGAATTCCTGTGTTTTTTCCTTTTTTCCACTCACAACATCAACATCTTCAGAATCAGAAGTTTTATATTCACATATAAACTCAACAAAAAAAGAAAAGTTCCTTTTTCAGGACCCTGTCTTTCGTAAAAATCCAAATAACTTCACAGATCTCATTGTAAAGGGTTTATACACGGTTTCCCATGCTTGTTCAATGAATCATAAACAATTAATCAACATACAGGTGTGGAATGGTCGTTAAGACACTAGCAGCTTACAGACGTTAGGCAATTAAGGTCACAGTTATGAAAACTATAGGACACTAAAGAGGCCTTTCTACTGACTCTGAAAAACACCAAAAGAAAGATGCCCATGGCCCCTGCTCACCTGCGTGAACGTGCCATAGGCATGCTGCAAGGAGGCATAAGGACTGCTGATGTGGCCAGGGCAATAAATTGCAATGTCCATACTGTGAGACGCCTAAGACAGCGCTGCAGGGAGACAGGACGGACAGCTGATCATTCTCGCAGTAGCAGACCACGTGTAACAACACCTGCACAGGATCGGTATATCCGAACATCACACCTGCGGGACAGGTACAGGATGGCAACAACAACTACCTGAGTTACACCAGGAACGCACAATCCCTCCATCAGTGCTCAGACTGTCTGCAATAGGCTGAGAGAATCTGGACTGAGGGCTTGTAGGCCTGTGTAAGACAGGTCCTCACCAGACATCACCGGAAACAATGTCACCTATGGGCACAAACCCACTGTCGCCCGGAAAAGACAGGACTGGCAAAAAGTGCTCTTCACTGACGAGTCACGGTTTTGTCTCACCGGGGTGATGGTCGGATTCACATTTATCGTCGAAGGAATGAGCGTTACACCGAGGCCTGTACTCTGGAGCGGGATCGATTTGGAGGTGGAGGGTCCGTCATGGTCTGGGGTGGCAGTGTGTCACAGCATTATCGGACTGAGCTTGTTGTCATTGCAGGCAATCTTCCTGCAGGCTCATCATGACATGACCCTCCAGCATGACAATGCCACCAGCCATAGTGCTCGTTCTGTGCATGATTTCCTGCAAGACAGAAATGGCTAGGGCCATTCCCCCCAAAAATATTTGGGAACTTGCAGGTGCCTTGGTGGAAGAGTGGGGTAACATCTCACAGCAAGAACTGGCAAATCTGGTGCAGTCCATGAGAAGGAGCTGCAGTACTTAATGCAGCTGGTGGCCACACCAGATACTGACTGTCACTTTTGATTTTGACCTACCCTTTGTTCAGGGACACATTATTCAATTTCTGTTAGTCACATGTCTGTGGAACTTGTTCAGTTTATGTCTCAGTTGTTGAATATTGTTATGTTCAGACAAATATTTACACATGTTAAGTTTGCTGAAAATAAACGACAGTGAGAGGACGTTTCTTTTTTTGCTGAGTTGATTATATCCAGGGACGTGTGCCAAGGAAGGAGTCATAGCCTAGCTGGCCTGATTCTCTGGAGCTACAGTCACACCTGGGTTAGACCCTAGGCCTCAGTGTCTATGTGTCTTTAACACACACACACACACACACAATGGCCCATGAAGATGTATTTTTATTTATGTTTTTAACCTTTATTTAACCAGGTAGTCTAGTTGAGAACAAGTTCTCATTTACAATTGTGACATGGCCAAGATAAAGCAAAGCAGTTCGACACATACAACGACACAGAGTTACACATGGAGTAAAACAAACATACAGTCAAGAAAAATAAGTCCATATACAATGTGAGCGAAGGAGGTGGGCTAAGGGAGGTAAAGGCAAAACAAAGGCCATGGTGGCGAAGTAAATACAATATAGCAAGTAAAACACTGGAATGGTAGATTTGCAGTGGAAGAATGTGCAAAGTAGAGATAGAAATAATGGGGTGCAAAGGAGCAAAATAAATAAATACATAAATCTATACATTAGGTGGAGAAGTTGTTTGGGCTAAATTATAGTATACCAGTGCCTGAGCCTATGATTGATTACAGAATGGCAGCCAACCCTGGTATATAAATTGCAGTGGTGCTTAAGGTTTTTGCAGTTTAAAATACATCTCAATGGTCTATGGTAAAGGGTGTCAATTGATCTCAAACACTGAGCGGAAGCATTCATATATAAAATATCACCATAGTCTTGTATAAGCATAAATGTAGCTGATACTAGCCTCCTGGCTTCAAAAGAAAAACCGGCCTTATTCCTAAAATATAATCCAAATCAGTTTAAAAAAAAATTGTACGATGTTGAATATGCAATGTAAAATAGAGGCTGTCATCAATTAATATTCCAAGATATGTATATGAGGTTACAGTCTCAATCTCATTGCCCTGACAAGTAATAATAGGTGAAAGGTTCAGAGGTCTATTTCTTGCTTTAGAAAACAATATTAGTTTAGTTTAGTCAGTAATGAGGATAAGCTTCAACTGACACAAGGTATGTTGAACAGTATAAAAAGCAGTTTGCAAGTTCTGGGAACCTTTTGTGAGAGACGAGGTACAACAATAAGTGACAGTATCATCAGCGTAAAATACCTGGATTTCGGTCTTAAAAGTGATTTTTTAATTTGTTATTCCCTCCAGTCCCCTCCTGTGGCCCCACCAACGTGTCAGCCTTCGCCACAACCTCCAGCAGTATCCTGGTGCGCTGGTTTGAAGTACCAGAACCAGACCGGAATGGGCTGATCTTGGGATACAAGGTGTGTGAGGTGCTTAGTCATCACCCTCACCTCCAAGAGGGATACAATACTGTACACAAAAATAGTTCCATTACTCACTCTCCCACTCTCTAATTCAACATCTTCCTTTTGCTCTTCTCTTCGTCCCTCTCTTCTCCACTCTTCTCACCTATCCTCTGTTTTCTTCTATTCTCTTCTCTTTCAGGTGTTGTATAGGGAGAAGGACTCTGACTCGTCCCTCCAGTTGTGGACAGTGGATGGGAACGCCAGCCACAGTGTCCAGCTGACTGGTCTGGGGAAATACGTCCTCTATGAGATCCAGGTCCTGGCCTTCACCCGCATCGGAGACGGCATGCCCAGCTCACCACTCATACTGGAGAGAACTCTGGACGACGGTATGCACTGGGCAACCTAATATATGCCTTTCTTAATGTATACTACCTGTAGGGCCCTTAGACATCGAGTAGTGGTGGATACAGGATATTTTCAAGCTTTCAAATAGCTTATTCAGAATTTGATATTATAGTATACCAATGCCCACTACCATTCAGTAAACCAATGCATCTGAAGTGAAGAAAGAGGTGTTAAATAGTCTAACCCCTCTGCCACTCTCTCGTCTCCAGTGCCCGGCCCTCCAGTGGGCATCCTGTTCCCTGAGGTCCGGACCACCTCGGTGCGTCTCATCTGGCAGTCCCCGTCCCAGCCTAATGGTATCATCCTGGGTATGTGGTTTGACCTTTGACCCTGATCAGACCTTTCACCTTTAACCTGTCCAGACTCCACAAGAATGACCCTCTCATACAGCAAACAAAAACAACATCACCTTGACTATGATGATTTAGTTATAACCAACTTTTGACCTAGCATCGTAGAACCAACCAGATACTTGTGTTCACCATTATGTTTCAGGCAGGTTCAAAGGGCTTAAAGTAGAACTGCCAGAATTGTTGCAATCAGCGCATTGGCCACATTGAAAAGACACAGAAATTGCAGCCACGACTCAAACTGCCCGTTGTTTTATTTGAAAAAATGTGGTCCTTTATAATGTCCACCACGCCTGTGGCCCCACGAACGTGTGGGGCAGTAGCATGCCGAATATAGCATTTTAACATATTACAACAAAAGAGAGAAATAATATTTGTCCAGACTTTACTGCTATGCTAGCTTGCAGATGTGCATAATATGCTGTGACCCTAACTCCAAATAACAAAAACGTAGCTATAGATTGTTATAACATTTAAATGTCAAACATGTTTTTCATGTTTTTGCACTGCATGGATCACCAGTGCGGTTGAATGCAGCATTGCTGTATGGTGCACTCAAAATGTATTGCAACGTCTGTTGAGTAGCCAGCCGAGGCTCCTGCTCAAATCAAATCAAATGAAATGTATTTATATAGCCCTTCGTACATCAGCTGATATCTCAAAGTGCTGTGCAGAAACCCAGCTTAAAACCCCAAACAGCAAGCAATGCAGGTGTAGAAGCACGGTGGCTAGGAAAAACTCCCTAGAAAGGCCAAAATCTAGGAAGAAACCTAGAGAGGAACCAGGCTATGTGGGGTGGCCAGTCCTCTTCTGGCTGTGCCGGGTGGAGATTATAACAGAACATGGCCAAGATGTTCAAATGTTCATAAATGACCAGCATGGTCCAATAATAATAAGGCAGAACAGTTGAAACTGGAGAAGCAGC
Source organism: Oncorhynchus mykiss (assembly GCF_057628025.1). Classification (NCBI taxonomy): domain Eukaryota; kingdom Metazoa; phylum Chordata; class Actinopteri; order Salmoniformes; family Salmonidae; genus Oncorhynchus; species Oncorhynchus mykiss. Next base: position 42,397,584 of record NC_143044.1, read on the forward strand.
ACGGCCAGGTGGACTGGGGACAGCAAGGAGTCATCATGTCAGGTAGTCCTGAGGCATGGTCCTAGGGTTCAGGTCCTCCGAGAGAGAGAAAGAAAGAGAGAAAGAGAGAATTAGAGAGAGCACACTTAAATTCACACAGGACACCGGATAGGAAAGGAGAAGTACTCCAGATATAACAAACTGACCCTAGCGACCCCTGGAGGCTGAGACAGGAGGGGTCAGGAGACACTGTGGCCTATCCGAGGACACCCCCGGACAGGGCCAAACAGGAAGGATATAACCCCACCCACCAAATGTTGCTGGAATAAGCCTACATGTATGGTGTTTTGTTGCAGGTTTAGTTTTTTGGTTATTTATGGTCAAGTTTTATAAACCGTAGCCAGACTGCAACATTTTAGTAGCCCAGCTAGGACTGGCATGTGTCTATACACTTAACCCTCCGCTACGCATTGTAAATGGGACACACTAAAGTAGCGCAGTTGAAGTTGAATTCACCTACGCGTGCGCATCAGGCTGTAATTTTATAAAGTTAATGACTCAACTGTTTACTAATTTATACACACTTGTGTGTCCTATTCAGCCCGCGGGCTTTGTTTGACAAGTGCGCTAGCCTATTAGCCACGTTATGACTGACTTGTGATCATTGCCCTTACTAGTTTGATTGTATTGACATTCCCAGCCTTCCCAGTCATCTTCCCGGTTGTCTGTTCTTGTTCAAAATATATTGAAACTGAAAGACTGCATCCAGAATGGGTGGAGGCAGCAAACAATGTACTAGGCCAGCTGTGATTGACAACCCGACAGCAATGTTCTTTGGGACTTCCAAGAAATGCATTGGGGAATTATATTAATCATGCATTGAACTGCATCCATCTATTCTGCCAACAATGCCTTACTGTACATCATGGAATGTTGAGTCAAATGAAGATGTTTTTGAAGCATAAACTGAGTATTTGATATTTTTGACTGATATGATTGTCTGTTTGTCTGCAAAGCAGTTAAAACACTGTCAGTTCCACTTTAAAAGGTGGGTGTCCATATCTTCAGAAGGAAATGTTGACAGACATTAAGGATAATCATCATATCTTCTGAAGGAAATGTTGACAGACATTAAGTTTAATCATCAAGTTAATAGTGTCTGACTCTGACTCTATGCTTTCATATTGTGCTTTCTGTTTTCTCTTCTCAGCCTATCAGATCACGTATCGTCTGAACTCGACCAATAGCAACACGGCCACAGTGGACGTCTTAAACCCGAGTGCTCGCCAGTACATGGTGACTGGCCTGAAACAAGAGTCAGTGTACGTGTTCCGCATCACAGCCCAGACACGCAAGGGCTGGGGGGAGGCTGCAGAGGCACTGGTGGTCACCACCGAGAAGAGAGGTAAATGTGATTTGAAAGATATGTCAGATGACGTGTTACATCACATTAGTGTATGAGTTATTGTACTTATTGAATATACCAAAAAGTGAGGTTACTATGGAAACATATGGAAAAGTTATAGTATGAGTTATTGTAGTTTATAGGACATTCCAGAAATAATTGTGTATTTTGTGTACTTAGATCAAGTTTTATGTTACATTAGCATATGAGTTATTGTACTTATAGAGCATACCACAGAATACTGTCTACATGTGTTAGAGAGCAGGCAGGTTTATTTTCTCAGGGTTGACACAAAATGTTAGAGTGGCTGGGCTAAGTCAGGCAGTTACCGTAAACAACAGAGAATTCCATCGAGTTTAGAAGAAACACTCATCTCATCTGATAGTGGTTTACACATTCAGCACATTGGTTTCTAATGAGTCATATTCTGCCCGGTTACATCTGCAGTAATAAGCTATTTGTTTAGTGCTTTTAGACAAGCACTTGAAGTTAGTGAGTACTGTAGGCTAATGATATTGTGTGTGGTCATTTGTTTAACCTGATAAGAACTGACAGTACACAGTTCAAACTTTCTTTCTGTTATCGTAGAACTGTTGTTGTTAACCTTGTTAGCCTCTTTAACCCCCTCTGTTTTCCCCTCTCTCTTCCCCTCTTCCTCTGTCTCCCCTCTCTCTTCCCCCCCCCCCCCCCCAGCTCGCCCTCAGCCCACGGGTCGTCCCATGGTGCCCCAAGAGAATGTTCAGGCCCGCAGCGTGTTGTTGTCATGGGAACCAGGCAGCGATGGCCTCTCTCCGGTCCGCTACTACACCGTGCAGCTGAGAGAACTGCCCAACAGCAACTGGACCGTCCACTCTGCCTCGGTCAACCACGAGTCTAGCTTCTACATAGTTGGCAGGTACAGTATAGACCCTACCTAGCACACTACCTAGCACCCCACCCAGTGCACTAACAGGGGTACCTAGTGGAAAGTTTCCTATAACAGTATAGACCCTTGAGCTGAGATATTTGAGATATTTGCTTGGAAAAGCTGCACTTAGCCCTAAATGGAACTTGAAAGGTTGAAAAAAATATTGTAACGACTGAGAATTATGTTGTCATGCGTTACATCTCTGTTGCTAGGCTGAAGCCCTTCATCTCCTACCAGTTTAGAGTGAAAGCCACCAACGACATAGGAGACAGTGAATACAGCGAGGAGAGTGAAGTTATCACCACACTACAGGACGGTAAGAAACTCTTTTTACGTTGTGGTATATTACTGCATTGAAAATAAAGATCCTTGTGGACATCATATTATCCACACATGATTTGGTCTTCATTGTCCTTGGATATGTCACATTGACACATTTGTAGGGTTCTATAAAGTATGTTTTACATCAGTGTTGGGTTAGAATCTTTCCCTGATCAGAATGTCAGGATGAGTTAATGTAATGCTGTGGTGAGGACATTATTGGCAGCAGCAGAATTGGTGATGTCATCTTCACCATCTGTGGTTGCTGTGTGACGGGGGGGGGGCACTTAAAACCAAACAATGTCAACCGAGCAGAACTAACTTTAATTCAAGAAATGTTCTTCCTTCAAATCAATGTCATGCCCATATTTGACTTGTTTACCAGTGGGTGATATGTTCTCTTTAGTTGTGTATGCTGTGAATACCACTGCGTTAGTTATTTGCACCTGGTGGTAGTCTCAACTAATTGTCCTCACTTTCAACCTTTGTTCTTTTCTCTCCTTCTGTTGCAGCCCCTGATGAAGCCCCCACAATCCTCTCTGTCACACCACACACAACTACATCCGTGCTGATTCGCTGGCAGGTAAGAAGAGACGTGGTGATTGGTCCTGATGTCTGTCTTCGTATCCGCAGTAAAACCCAGTCATCTGTCAGTCAGTGGGTGGTAATGAGAGGGTAGCACGGTGAATAGGGTGTACTTAGACTGAGTGGAACACACACCTCCTCTCTCTAACACTAACACCTGAATTAGCAGGTCATAACGGGGAGATGGAGAGTTCCCAGGTTACTGCCTGTAGGAGTTTTACAGCGAGACATCCAAACTCTTCTCTCTTTCCCCTGTTCTCTCTCTCACTCTTCTCTTTTCCATTTGTTCTGGGCCTGTTATCTAATGTTTTACAACAGGGGAATTTCTGTCTGTGTGAGTCAGCCATGGATGAGATCCGGTTGTCTGGGGATTTCTGTCTGTGTGAGTCAGCCATGGATGAGCTCCGGTTTTCTGGGGATTTTTGAATCCTCCTTTATCTTAGTCCTGTTGTACACTGGCCATGCTTTGCCGGGGAGGGCTTGCCATAAATGGGATGATCGTAAAGCGAGTTATAAATTAAATATATTATTATTTTTAATCAAATATCTAGTTAGCTTGCTCGTCTTTGTAAATATGACTGTCTGTGAAAGAGACTATGTTGAACATGACCTAATGGTAGTCTCACGTTATGTTTTGTCATCACAGCATCCGTCTGAGGAGAAGATTAATGGTATCCTCCTGGGTTTCCGGATACGATACCGGGAGCTCATGTACGACCGCCTTCGCAGCGTCTCCATACGCACCGCCAACAGCCCTTCCAATACATGGACCGAGCTCAACTGTGAGTATTGTCATAACCTCCCCACAATGCTCCTACAACCTCACATCAACCACCATCTCTCAAGAAGGCCACACAGAACTCCATCAGAAAGTGTACCAAACATTCTCCTATATTGTCTTCCTGTAACACTGGCTGTGCCTGACACCTGACACTACACTTCTTAGAATCAGTCCCTTCTAATAGTCTTCTACTATTTGCTCGGTCTGTGTGATGTTTCATTTCTCTTTGATGAAGTTAGTGTGGGTTTCTATGTCTGTGTGATGTTTCATTTCTCTTTGATGAAGTTAGTGTGGGTTTCTATGTCTGTGTGATGTTTCATTTCTCTTTGATGAAGTTAGTGTGGGTTCCTATGTCTGTGTGATGTTTCATTTCTCTTTGATGAAGTTAGTGTGGGTTCCTATGTCTGTGTGATGTTTCATTTCTCTTTGATGAAGTTAGTGTGGGTTCCTATGTCTGTGTGATGTTTCATTTCTCTTTGATGAAGTTAGTGTGGGTTCCTATGTCTGTGTGATGTTTCATTTCTCTTTGATGAAGTTAGTGTGGGTTCCTATGTCTGTGTGATGTTTCATTTCTCTTTGATGAAGTTAGTGTGGGTTTCTATGTCTGTGTGATGTTTAATTTCTCTTTGATGAAGTTAGTGTGGGTTTCTATGTCTGTGTGATGTTTCATTTCTCTTTGATGAAGTTATTGTGGGTTTCTATGTCTGTGTGATGTTTCATTTCTCTTTGATGAAGTTAGTGTGGGTTTCTATGTCTGTGTGATGTTTAATTTCTCTTTGATGAAGTTAGTGTGGGTTCCTATGTCTGTGTGATGTTTCATTTCTCTTTGATGAAGTTAGTGTGGGTTTCTATGTCTGTGTGATGTTTCATTTCTCTTTGATGAAGTTAGTGTGGGTTCCTATGTCTGTGTGATGTTTCATTTCTCTTTGATGAAGTTAGTGTGGGTTTCTATGTCTGTGTGATGTTTCATTTCTCTTTGATGAAGTTAGTGTGGGTTTCTATGATTGTGTGGGTTTTTCACTGGTTCTTGCAGAACAGTCACATCAAATTGTATTTGTCACATGTGCCAAATACAACAGGAGTAGACTTTACAGTGAAATACTTACTTACAATCCCTTAAGCAGAGTTTTTTTTAAGTAAGAAAATATTAGCTACATTTTGTTATGTATACAGCGGCTTCGGAAAGTATTCAGACACTGACTTTTTCCACATTTTGTTACGTTACAGCCGTATAAAATGGATTAAATTCCTTTTTTTCCTCATCAATCGACACACAATACCCTATAATAAAAAAAAGTAAAACAGTTTTTTTTAAATGTTTGCAAATGTATTAAAAATTAAACAGTATTCAGACCTTTTGCTATGAGACTGGAAATTGAGCTCAGGTGCCTCCTGTTTCCATTGATCATTGTTGAGTCCACCCGTGGTAAATTCAATTGATTGGACAGATTTGGAAAGGCACACACTGGTCTATATAAGGTCCCACAGTTGACAATGCATATCAGAGCAAAACCCAAGCTATGAGGTCAAAGGAATTGTCCGTAGAGCTCCGAGACAGTATTATGTCGAGGCACGGATCTGGGGAAGGGTACCAAAACATGTATGCAGCAAGGTCTCCAAGAACACAGTGGCCTCCATTATTCTTAAATGAAAGATATTTGGAAACACCAAGACTCTTCCTAGAGCTGGCTGCCTGGCCAAACTGAGCAATCGGGGGAGAAGGGACTTGGTCAGGGACGTGACCAAGAACGCGATGGTCACTCTGACAGAGCTCCAGAGTTCCTTTGTGGAGATGGGAGAACCTTCCAGAATGACAAACGTCTCTGCAGCACTCCAACAATCAGGCGTTCATGGTAGAGTGGCCAGACAGAAGCTACTCCGCAGTAAAAGGCACATAGGGGAAAGAGGGATACCTAGTCAGTTGTACAACTGAAATGTGTCTTCCGCATTTAACCTAACCCCTCTGAATCAGAGAGGTGCGGGGGGCTGCCTTGATCGACATCCACGTCTTCGGCGCCTGGGGAACAGTGCTCAGGGGCAGAACGACAGATTTTTACATTGTCAGCTCGGGGATTGGATCCAGCAACCTTTTGGTTACTGGCCCAACTCTCTAATGACATCCACTTGGAGTTTGCCAAAATGCACCTAAAGACTCTCAGACCATGAGAAACAAGATATTCTGGTCTGATGAAACCAAGATTGAACTATTTGGCCTGAATGCCAAATGTCACGTCTGGAGGAAACCTGGCACAATCCCTATGGTGAAGCATGGGGGTGGCAGCATCATGCTGTGTTTATGTTTTACAACGGCAGAATAGGACAATGACCATAAGCACTGTCATGACGTGGCCCTTTCTGGGTACAGATCGTGGCTTCCCCCTCTCTCACTCCTACACCCAGGTTCTGTTATCTCAGGTTATCTCAGGTTATAAAATTCTGGTGGAGACTCTCTCCCCCAGGCCATGCAGAAAGAGAGACATATAGAGTGGGGCAAAAAAAGTATTTAGTCAGCTACCAATTGTGAAAGATGAGAGAGACCTGTAATTTTAATTATAGGTACAGTTCAACTATGACAGACAAAATGTGGGAAAAAATTCCAGAAAATCACATTGTAGGATTTTTAATGAATTTATTTGCAAATGATGGTGGAAAATAAGTATTTGGTCAATAACAAAAGTTTATCTCAATACTTTGTATTATATATATATACCCTTTGTTGGCAATGACAGAGGTCAAACGTTTTCTGTAAGTCTTCACAAGGTTTTCACACACTGGTATTTTGACCCATTCCTCCATGCAGATCTCCTCTAGAGCAGTGATGTTTTGGGGCTGTTGCTGGGCAACACGGACTTTCAACTCCCTCCAAAGATTTTCTATGGGGTTGAGATCTGGAGACTGGCTAGGCCACTCCAGGACCATGAAATGCTTCTTACGAAGCCACTCCTTCGTTGCACGGGCGGTGTGTTTGGGATCATTGTCATGCTGAAAGACCCAGCCACGTTTCATCTTCAATGCCGTTGCTGATGGAAGAAGGTTTTCACTCAAAATCTCATGATACATGTCCCCATTCATTCATTCTCCACATTTCATAGCGAACACAAAACTATGAAATAACACATATGGAACCATTCAGCAACAAATAAGTGTTAAACAAATCGAAATATATTTGAGATTCAAATAGCCACCCTTTTCCTTGATAACTGCCTGCTTTTCCTTCACTCTGCGGTCCAACTCATCCCAAACCTTCTCAATTTGGTTGAGATCGGGTGATTGTGGAGGCCAAGTCATCTGATGCAGCACTCCACCACTCTCCTTCTTGGTCAAATAGCCCTTACACAGCCTGGAGGTGTGTTGGGTCATTGTCCTGTTGAAAAACAAATGATAGTCCCACTAAGCCCAAACCAGATGGGATGGCGTATCGCTGCAGAATGCTGTTGTAGCCATGCTGGTTAAGTGTGCCTTGAATTCTAAATAAATCACAAAGATTGCAACCAGCAAAGCACCCCCACACCATAACACCACCTCTGTGCTTTACGGTAGGAAATACAAGTGGAGGTCATCCGTTCAAAGACACCGCGTGTCACAAAGACACGGCGGTTGGAACTAAAATTCTCCAATTTGGACTCCAGACCATTGCTCATGTTTCTTGGCCAAAACAAGTATCTTCTTCTTATTGGTGTCCTTTAGTAGTGCTAGTGCAGCAATTTGTGCATTAAGGCCTGATTCACATAGTCTCCTCTGAACAGTTGATGTTGAGATGTGTCTGTTACTTGAAGCGTTTATTTGGGCTACAATTTCTGAGTCTGGTATCTCTAATGAACTTATTATTATTCCAACAAGGAACACAGACTGAGACCAAGGTCTCTTTTACAGCTGGGTCCTGCGTATTCATGTTTACACATACAGTTTAGGTACAGTGATTAAGAAACTGCACAAGACAAACACAATGATCACAGATAACACAAAAACATACAGCAACATATTACATTTACACACAGGTTATTCCCCTAACAGCACAAGAACTTGCATTACCCGAAACAGTTACAAGCAATACAAAAAATAAAAATCCTCCAATAAATATTTAAAATGGGCGACAGGGGGACAAGAGTCTCAGGTTTAAGTTTAGTCTGCAGGCTATTCCATAAGCAAGGAGCGAAGCCACTCCGTAACAGGAAAAGGCAGCCATACCCAACTCTGTGGAAATCACATGGGCCTCAAGTGTAATCCATGCTTGAGACCTGGTTTTAGGAATTATAATTATAATATTGATGAGTGATGATAAATAAGAAGGTAGCTTATTCAGAAGTGCTGTATAGACAAACACGAGAGCATGTTGTTCTTGTCTCACAGACAGTGAAGTCCAACCCACATTTTGATATAAAACTCAGTGGTGAGTTCTGTAGCTGGTGCACATAAGTGCGCAATGATAAGTAGCATCCAGCGATTTAGGTGTTGATGCCGTAGCATGCATGTATATAATATTCCCATAATCTATAACAGACATAAAAGTAGCTTGCACAATTTGTCTTCTATTTGTAGAGGACAAACATGTCCTGTTTCTATAGATGAAGCCTAGCTTGATTTTTAGCCGTTTACAAAATTGGTCAATATGCATTTTAAAAGACAGTTCATCATCCAACCATATCCCTAAGTATTTATACACAGAGACCTGATTAATTCGAGAACCATCTAAACTCGTAAGTGTAAGTGTATTTTCAACCAACTTTTTGAACCTATTAAAAATCATAAATGTGTTTTCTTTGCATTTAAAACCAGTTTCAGCTGTATAAAATACCCTTGTAAAACTTAAAATATGTCTCCAATAGTGATAATGCTTGGTCGATTATCCTCTGCAGTTGAGGTAACTCTGGGTCTTCCATTCATGTGGTGGTCCTCATGAGGGCCAGTTTAATCATAGAGCTTGATGAAACTTTCAAAGTTCTTTCCTGAAGCCCACGATCATCTAATTTGTTTTGTTGATGTTGAGTGAGAGGGTATTTTCCTGGCACCACACTCCCAGAGCCTTCACCTTCTCCCTGTAGGTTGTCTCATCATTGTTGGTAATTAAGCCTACTACTGTTAGTCGTCTGCAAACTTGATGATTGAGTTGGAGGTGTGCATGTCCATGCAGTCATGGGTGAACAGGGAGTACAGGAGGGGGCACCCTTTTGGGCCCCAGTGTTAAGAATCAGCGAAGTGGAGGTGTTGATTCCTACCTTCACCACCCATCAGGAAGTTCAGGACCCGGTTGCGCAGGGCGTGGTCCATACCCAGGGCCTCAAGCTTAATGATGAGCTTGGAGGGTACTTTGGGGTTGAATGCTGAGCTATAGTCAATAAACAGTATTCTTACATAGGTATTCCTCTTGTCCAGATGGGATAGGGCAGTGTGCAGTCCAATGGCGATGGCATCGTCTGTGGATCTATTGGGGCGGTAAGAAAATTGAAGTGGGTCTAGGGTATCAGGTATGGTGGAGGTGATGTGATCCTTGACTAGTCTCTCGAAGCACTTCATGATGAGCGAAGTGAGTGCTACAGGGCGATAGTCATTTAGTTCAGTTACTTTTGCTTTCTTGGGTACAGGAACAATGGTGGCCATCTTGAAGCATGTGTGGACAGCAGACTGGGATAGGGAAAGATTTAATATGTCCATAAACACTCCAGCCTGCTGGTCTGCGCATGCTCTGAGGACCCGGCTGGGATGCCATCTGGGCCGAAAAACCTGAAAATAGTGTGCAGCGACGCATCCCATCCAACCTGAAAGAGCTTGAGAGGATCTGCAGAGACAAATGGGAGAAACTCCCCAAAGCGTGCCAATCTTGTAGCGTCATAGCCAAGAAGACTCAAGGCCGTAATCAGTTTCAAAGATGGTTCAACAAAGTACTGAGTAAAGGGTCTGAGTATTTATGTAAATGTGATATTTCTGTTTTCTTTTTAGTATAAATATATATATATATTTTTTACATTTTGCTTTGTCATTATGGGGTATTGTGTGTGGATTGATGAGGGGGAGAAAATATTTAATCCATTTTAGAATAAGGGTGTAACATAACAAAATGTAGAAAAAGCCAAGGGGTCTGAATTCTTTCAGAAGGCACTGTGTGTGTGTGTGTGTGTGTATATATATATATATATATATATATATAAATAAATATAAATGCAGTTGAAGTCGGAAGATTACATACACCTTAGTCAAATACATTTCCTGACATTTAATCCTGGTAAAAACTCCCTGTCTTAGGTCAGTTAGGATCACCAAATAATTTTAAGAATGTGAAATAGAGAATAATGGTAGAGAGAATGATTTATTTCAGCTTTAATTTCTTTCATCACATTCCCAGTGGGTCAGAAGTTTACATACACTCAATTAGTATTTGGTAGCATTGCCTTTAAATTCTTTAATTAACTTGGGTCAAATATTTCAGGTAGCCTTCCACAAGCTTCCCACAATAAGTTGGGTGCATTTTGGCCCATTCCTCCTGACAGAGCTGGTGTAACTGAGTCAGGTTTTTTCAGTTCTGCCCACAAATTATATGATTGAGGTCAGGGCTTTGTGATGGCCACTCTATACCTTGACTTTGTTGTCCTTAAGCCGGTTTGCCACAACTTTGGAAGCTTGGGGTCATTGTCCATTTTGGAAAACACATTTGCGACTAAGCTTCAACTTCCTGACTGATGTCTTGAGCTGGTGCTTCAATATATCCACATAATTTTCCTCCCTCATGATTAAATATATTTCTTGAAGGGCACCAGTCCCTCCTGCAGCAAAGCATCCACAACATGATGCTGCCACCCCCGTGATTCACGGTTGGGATGGTGTTCTTGGGCTTGCAAGCCTCCCCCTTTTACCTCCAAACATAACAATGGTCATTATGGCCAAACAGTTCTATTTTTGTTTCATCAGACCAGAGGACTTTTCTCCAAAAAGTATGATCTTTCTCCCCAAGTGCAGTTGCAAACCGTATTCTGGCTTTTCTATGGCGCTTTTGGAGCAGTGTTTTCTTCCTTGCTGAGCGGCCTTTCAGGTTATGTCGATATAGGACTCATTTTACTGTGAATATAGATACTTTTGTACCTGTTTCCTCCAGCATCTTCACAAGGTCCTTTGCTTTTGTTCTGGGATTGATTTGCACTTTTCGCACCAAAGTACGTTCATTTCTAGGAGACAGAACACGTCTCCTTCCTGAGTGGTATGACGGCTGCATGGTCCCATGATGTTTATACTTGCATACTATTGTTTGTACAGATGAATGTGGTACCGTCAGGCATTTGGAAATTGCTTCCAAGGATGAACCAGACTTGTGGAGGTCTACAATTTTTTTTTTTTTAGGTCTTGGCTGATTTCTTTTGATTTTCCCATGATGTCAAGCAAAGAGGCACTGAGTTTGAAGGTAGGCCTTGAAATACATCCACAGGTACACCTCCAATTGAATCAAATGATGTCAATTAGCCTGTCAGAAGCTTCTAAGCCATGACATCATTTTCTGGAATTTTCCAAGCTGTTTAAAGGCACAGTCAACTTAGTGTATGTAAACTTTTGACCCGCTGGCATTTTGATACAGTGAATTATAAGTGAAATAATCTGTCTGTAAACAATTTTTGTGTTAATTATAATTCCCAAGAAATTTGTAGAGTGGTTGAAAAACGAGTTTTAATGACTCCAACCTAAGTGTATGTAAATTTCCGAATTCAACTGATTTTATATATATATATATATATATATATATATATATATATATATATATACTCAGTTGAGTATATACTGAGTATATATACCTCTCAAAAAAGTAAAGGGAACCCTAAAATAACACATCCTAGATCTGAATGAATGAAATACTTGTGTATATATGTGTATATATATATGTGTATATGTATGTGTGTGTATGTATGTATATATATATATATATATATATGTGTATGTGTATATGTATGTGTGTATGTATATATATATATATATATATATATATATATATATATATATTTATATATGTGTATATATATGTGTTTGTGTGTGTATGTATATATATATGTGTGTATATGTATGTGTTTGTGTGTGTATGTATGTATAAAAACAAAAACATAGATAATAAACACTGAGTAGCAGCAGCTTAAAAAATGTCAATGCAAAGTGTTGCTTCCTAAATGGACAGTTTAATTTCACAGAAGTGTGATTGACTTGGAGTTACATTGTTTTGTCTAACTTAATTTTTTTTGAGCAGTGTATATATATATATATCTCTTGTTTATCAGTGTTTATTGTCTATGTTTTATATATACATACAGACATACATACATACACACACAAACACATACATAAATATATATATATATATATATACATACATACATACATACATACATACATACATACACACACACACAAACATATACATATATATATATATATATATATATATATACAGTGCCTTGCGAAAGTATT